>NC_081794.1:14753497-15000997 GCF_963082965.1 Carassius carassius
GGAACAGAAGTAGACTCTCTATGAGGACGGAGACCATCGATGTGGTCCCTCCTTGGGTTGCAGAGTCCGGTCCTACAGCCGGTACTTCACTGTTCCAAGGAAGGATGAGGTGTTGTGTCCTTTTCTAGATCTGTGCTTTTTGAACCTCTCAGTCAGGGGACTGAAGTTTAGCACGCCTGCACAGGCCAAGTCCAAGGACACGATCTATCAAAAGATGAACTTATCTCCATCCTTCTTCATCGAAAGTTCCGGAGGTTTGCTTTTGGGGGCAAAAGCCTACCAATACGGATCTTCCTCTGGCCTTGCACTCTCACCCCACACTTTCACGACTCAACCACATTGACGATTGGTTGATATCAGCTCTATCTGAGCAGATGACAGTTCTGCACCGAGATGTCGTTCTCGCTCACATGAAAGAGCTGGGGTTAAGACTTAACGCCAAGAAAAGTGTGCTTTCTCCAGTTCAGAGAACCACTTATCTGGGCATGGTGTGGGACTCGACCACAATGCAGGCACGTATGTCACCTGCTCGGATCGAGTCGATCCTCATTGCAGTCGCGAGAGTGAGAGAAGGCCGGTCACTCACTGTCAAGCAGTCACGGAGATTGCTGGGTCTGATGGCAGCTGCGTCCAATGTGAATACTATTGGCCTGCTGTACATGAGTGGTGACAGTGGTGGCTCGAGACCAAGGGGTTTTCCCTGGAGGGAAACCCACTTCGCATGCTAAAGGTCACGCGGCGCTGCCTACGTGCCATGGATATGTGGAGGAAGCCTTGGTTCTTGTCTCAGGGCCCGGTGCTGGGAGCTCCTTGTCGCCTCGGGATGCTAGCGACAGACGCGTCCATCACCGGCTGGGGAGTGGTCGCCATCTGACATGGCACATCAACTGCCTGGAGATGCTGGCCGTGCTTCGTGCACTTCGTTATTTTCTCCCAGACCTAAGAGGTCGCCATGTGTTGGTGCACACCGACAACACAGCGGTGGTCTCTTACATCAACCGCCAAGGAGGTCTGCACTCACGCCGTTTATACAACTAGCGTACCAGATCCTTGTGTGGGCCCAGGACGAATTCCTCTTGCTCAGAGCAGTTCACATTCCTGGGCATCTTAATATGGGAGTAGACATCCTGTTGAGGCAGGCACCAAGGCCAATGGCGGTTTCACACTGAGGTGATGAAGCAGAGTTAGAGATGTTGGCCAGACTCGGGTGGATCTGTTTGCGACTCGAGAGACATCGCACTGTCCCCTCTGGCTTCCTCTGACTCATCCAGCTCCACTGGGGCTGGACGCCATGGTACAGACATGGCCGAGGCTTCATCTGTACATTTTTCCCCCGATTGCTCTGCTCTCGAGAGTTCTGGAGAGAGTGCGCCGGGACGGAGTCCGGCTGCTGTTAGTAGCCCCGTTCTGGACAGGCCGGGTATGGTTCCTGGGCCTGATTTCTCTTTTTGACGGCACTCCATGGGAGGTTCCCGTCAGGAGAGATCTCCTCTCGCAGGCGGAGGGTGCGCCCCCGCATGGAGCTTAGAGGCTGTAGGTGCTGTCTCTGAGGAGGCACAACTCTTAGCTTCCGGTCTCTCAACCAAGGTTGTAAGACCTTTCTCCAATCCAGAGCTCCCTCAATGAGGAAACTGTATGCCTTCAAGTGGAAGCTTTTCACTTCTTGGTGCAGAGACCGCTAGCTCGACCCAGTTAACTGCCCGTATGGTACAGTGCTGGAGTTCCTGCAGGCTCTCCGCAGGGTTGACCCACTCCACCATGAAGGTCTATGTGGCGGCCATGGTGGCCTACCACGCCCCTCTCGGTGGCTATGTTTCCTCCATGGTGCGCTGAGGCTGAGTCCTCCGGCCAGAAGAAGCTTATGCTAAGCGGTGATCAGGATGTTATCCTAAGCCTCGAGTCCTCTGATCTCCCCTCTACTGGGGGTCAAGACTCACTCCTTCTGAAGTTTGGCCATTGGACGGGTTGTCCCCGAATTCTGTCAGGCTCCTTCTCTTGCTTTAGCTGTGCTCTTCCACACTAGGCAGAGATTTGAATGTCTGGCGGCGTGGACATTCTCATTCCCCAAACGTTCTCGACGCAGCTCGAGTTCCTGAAGAGGAATGTCTAAGGTTACGTATGTAACCCTGGTTCCTCGAAGGAACGAGACGCTGCGTCGCAGTGCCACACTTCCGGCATCTCTGGCTGGCACTTGCTTCATCCTTTGAGGCTGATTTCCGGCTTTGCCGCTCATGCTTTATGCTTCCTGGTCTCTGACATCACCCGCCTATGATGTCTCGCCCTTCCTTTGGACTGATTATACACATTATTCAGAGACGTCACGCTGGACACGTTCCCCAAACGTCCTCGACGCAGTGTCTCGTTCCTTCGAGGAACCAGGGTTACATACGTAACCTTAGACGTTATATATATATTTTTTCATTATATTTTATTATATGATTTTGGTTTGAGACTGAGATTATTTTATTTAGTGGAGAACTTTGCAGCAGTATTGCATTTCTTATTCTTTTTTTTATTTTATATATATTTTATTAAAAAGTATTTAAAAAAAATACAAATTGTTAAAAAAAGTTTATAGTAATAAACAACCTGCAGTTTAATGTTTGCATTTCTTTCCCTTACTGTACCGAAAATTAACCGAACCGTGACTTTAAAACCGAGGTACGTACCGAACCGTGATTTTTGCGTACCGTTACACCCCTAATATATATATATATATATATATATATATATATATATATATATATATTGACCTCGAACCATGTTTAAGAATACCTTGACATGCTGACTTCCTGTAATTATATTTACAGAATTCTATTTTTAATATTGGTCCTGCACTGCTTGTTGATTCAGTTGATTCACCATTTAGTAGTTGTTTTAGTTAATAATACTAACATTTGAATATTTCTTGTATTGATACAATCTGAGGCTTTTCAATTCAGAAATGTACAAAATCTCTCAGATGAATCCGTTGACACTCAAATTAAAGAATTTCCACTTTATTGAATAATCCTTTCATTATTCTCACACTGTTATCTAGTGCGAAGCATAGCAGGGAGGTTTCATCTGTCACTTAAGTTGCCTTTTCACTACTTGTGCTTAATTTTGAAGACTACACCCTCTAAGACTACACCCGTCATTTGTTGTAGATGTTTAATTTTAGAAAAGCAACCATTATGCATAATGCAATTTCTTTGTAGTGCAGATTTTTCAGATCTACATTACAATATTCTCACTGTTGTCTGGTTGATATTTTTTCACATTTTACATTTTTTATAAGGTAAAATTTTTTTTTTTTTGTACAATTTCAAGATGAGTACTTACTGGACTAAAGCAACTGAACTAAATCTTATTGGTTTAATTGATTATCCATACATGTCAGTATCAAATATGATACATCGAGCTAAGGAACGTTTATTTGTAAATCTCTCAATCAACACTTGATTGCATTTTATTTTTGTATTTTTTTGCCCAGAGCTTTGATCATAAAATAAAGCATTTAAATATAATCTTAGACATATTACTGGGAGACATGTAGTGATAACTGATGATTATAAGCATTTTATGTAAGTAGTGTGCTATACTCATATGGAGGTCTTATTACAAGCTTTCATAATTGCATATTATTTTTTGGCTATATAAATATCAGCAGCTAGACCAAATTGCATGTTTATGTTCAGTTTGAGGTATATATTTTTCTGCTCAAATATGAACATTTTATTTTACTATATTTTACTATACTGTATGAGCCATAAATGCCTGGTATATCAAATGTAATTTAAAAATGAAAATTCTTTTTTTAGATTTCTTTATAATATTTTACCTATAGGTTCAATAACCTGTTTCATTACAAAATTATTATTTATACTGTAAATACCGTACTTTAAATATACTCTCAGTGCTTGTTAATCCAAATATCTAATCAGCCAGTTATGGGGCAGAAACTAATCAGAGCAAATCAAGATGAAATTGTCCAAACCAGATACATGAGTATATAAAATAAATATGACAAAAACTGACTTTGACCATAAAATAACTATAGGTTTCAGATGGTGTGGTTTGAGTATTTCAGAAACCAATGATCTCCTGGGATTTACACAACACAACAATGTAAGAAAACATCCAGTGAGCAGCAGTTCTGTGGGCAAAAAAAAAAAAAAAAGAAAGGTCAGTGGAGAATGGACAGACCTGTTCAAGCTGACGGATAATGACAATAACACCTTGTTTACACCTGGTAATATGATCCGTTTTAGGTGATCTGATCAAGACAGAGCTAAATACAGCTGAAAACAGGGTCAAATAGTGTGATTCAATCACTCAAACAACAATCAAATACATTTGACCACTTTTGCATTTGTGGTGTAAATTCTAATCCAACCAACAATGAATGATAACCTACTCACATCTCAATCAACCCCCTAAAACGATTTTTAAACATCCATACTGTCTATATATACATGTACAAGACTAAAAAAAAAAAAACCTTGGCCTGGTCTGATGAATCTCATTTCAACTTCATCATAAATATAGAGGGGTGAGACACTGGTTTAAATAACAAATCTGTGGGTCCATGCAGTCTTTTATTATCAGGTCAGGCTGGTGGATAATGCACCAAGAATAATATTTTTAATAATATTTTTAGCTCCTTGACAAATTCAGGCTGTTTAGAGGACAAAAAGTTGAATATTTGAAATATTTAGTTAAAAAGTGGGGTATCACTTTAGTATAGGGACCAATTCTTCGCATTAACTAGCTGCTTATTGGCATGCCCGCACTCTAAGTAATGCTGGGTTGAAAACAACCTAACTTGGGTTAGTTGGCAACCCAGCGCTGGGTAATATTGGACAGAACATGTGCTGGGTTATTTTGACCCAGCTAGTTTGGTTAAATGTTTTTACCCAACATGCTGGGTTGTTTTATTTAAGTCAACTATTGTTTAAAAATTATTATATTGCTGGTTTAAAATGGGCTGGACATTAAAAAAAAAATCACACTCAGAATTACTAGAGGCAACAGCAATAATCAAAAGCAAGTTATTAAGCAAGAACACCCATGGAGGAAATATAAGACAATTTGAAGTTATCTGTGTGAATACAGCATAGTTTAAAATATTACATTTAACTTGGGTAAAGTTGGTTTTATATTCAGACATTCGGATTTCCACGTTCAGTAACTTTGTTAATATGCACTTGAAAAAGCCACTTTCGGTCAAGTATCATTACCGACCATGACGAGTACAAATCAGAACACATTTTTATATCGAACTCGACGTTTTAAAGAAGCTGATAAACACGCTTACCTCTATGGAGTATCATGACGTCATCACTTATCTGAGGGACTATCTACAAATTACGTGTTTCTATTGAAAAAATAAAGAAAAACACAACTGTTTTTATTTATTTGACTCCAAATGAATAAGAACTGTGTTGATTTGTTGGTTTTAACAATGATATGATTTATTTCAATAGGTTTTGAAAGCATGGGTCAACTTCTCTGAAGCAAGTTGGAACATCTTGTCTGGATCGTAGAGAACATACAGCCCATGTCTTGCTGTTTTTTCACCTCTGTTTTTCTGATTTTAAGTATGATAAAGACTTAACAATGTAACAGTTCTCCAGGTGTTGAATGAAAAAAATTGCTGAACTCTTTATGTTTTTCTGTTTTGACATATTTGTTTAACAATAAACACACAATTCATGTGCATTGATTGATGTTTACATTCCTGCAGAAATGTCACATTGATTGGTACTGAATCTATCAGATTATTGACAAGTACTCAGAAATCATGACAGCAAACACAATGTTGATTTTGGATGAACATTTCTAAAACTATGGCAAAACTTTCTTCAAGATGGTTTATACGAATTTGTGCTTCACATATATATTAAATTTGTACCATCACTGTTTTTATGGGTTTCCACAATGACTTTTCCACAATCCACTTCAACAGCTTTTGAAAGAAGGAACCTAGTGCTAAGTTGCAAAATATTTATTTGACTCTCAATGACATACATTAAGTCTTTAATGTACAAGTATTTAGTAAAGATGTTCAAAAAGTACAGTACCATCACTGTATTCAATTTCTCTATTTACAAACCTTCAGTTAAATAATTTTTAAAGGAGTCTCAAAACAAAACAAGCTGCTAAATAATTATCTGACCCTCTTCATCATATCAGGAGTACTGAAAGTACAATTATTTGCTCTAAAATATACATTTACAGCATCTCTGTATTATACAGGTGCATCACAATACATTAGAATTTCGTGGAAAAGTTCATTTGTTTCAGTAATTCAACTCAAATGGTGAAACTCGTGTATTAAATAAATTCAATGCAGACAGACTGAAGTAGTTTAAGTCTTTGGTTCTTTTAATTGTGATGATTTTGGCTCACATTTAACAAAAACCCACCAATTCACTATCTTAACAAATTAGACTACTTCATAAGTACACATTTTTAGTGAATTGTTGGCCTTCTGGAAAGTATGTTAATTTACTGTACATGTACTCAATACTTGGTAGGGGCTCCTATTGCTTTAATTACTGCCTCAATTGGTGGGGCATGGAGGTGATCAGTTTGGGGCACTGCTGAGGTGGTCTGAAAGCCCAGGTTTCTTTGACAGTGGCCTTCAGCTCTCTTGTTTCTCATTTTCCTCTTGACAATAGCCCATAGATTCTCTCTGGGGTTCAGGTCTGGTGAGTTTGCTGGCCAGTCAAGCACACCAACACCATTGTCATTTAACCAACTTTTGGTGCTTTTGGCAGTGCGGGCAGGGGCCAAAAATGATTGTGTAGCCTAGTGAACCAAACTTAGAGACTATTTTGAAGGCTCAGGAAACCTTTCCAGATGTTTTGAGTTGATTAACTGATTGGCATGTCACCATATTCTAATTTGTTGAGATGAAACAAGACCAAACAATGCAGATGAGGTGAAGGCCACTTTCAAAGAAACCTGGGCTTCCATATCACCTCAGCAGTGCCACAAACTATTCACCTCCATGCCACACCGAACTGAGACAGAAATTAAAGCAAAAGGAACCCCTACCAAATATTGAGTACATGTACAGCTTCGCGCCCTTCTTGCCACTTCCCGCCGAAACAGGTGTGGCCCAACCTATAAAAGGAGCTCGAAAAGGCTGACTCACCTGATTTATTTCATCGCCGAAGCGAACCAGAGTGAATCGTGCGCACGGCAGAGAAGGCAGTACTCGTTCGCTCTTCTAGAGAGAACCGAGGTTACGTTTAGTAACCGAGTACGTTCTCTTACGAGAGCTCTCTCGTACTGCGTCTTAGCTAAGACGCTACGGGAACCCAATGTAAAACGCCGTGCGCGCAGGGATCACACACCAATAAACCTGAAGCAACGCCCAGGATTTACAGTGCACAGTCACCTGAGGGACTCACAGAGAGTCCAGGACAGAAAAGGGAAAAAGCCCTCCGTCCTATATCTAGCAGCATCCGTAGATGCGGCAATATGACATCACACAGCAGAGGCAAGGCCTGACCAATGTGGCAATGCGGGTCTTACGCAATACTGCCCATATAACAGTCGGCAGCGCATAGCGCCCGTGAACTCAGAATTCCCCTCAGGGCCCTGATTCGACTATACCGACAACAGCCTTGCTTGCAAGGCAGGGACCTCCAGGTTATAGAACCTGATAAATGTAGACGGCGAGGCCCAACCTGCCGCCATACATATATCCTGCAAGGAGATCCCAGTAGACCACACCCACGACGAGGCGACGCCTCTTGTGGAGTGTGCTCTGATGCCCAACGGGCACTGAAGGCCCCTGGAAGCGTAAGCTAACGCTATGGCGTCAACTATCCATCTGGATAGAGTCTGTCTCGAAACAGCCATTCCCTTGGAACGTCCACCGAACGAGACAAACAGCTGCTCCGTCTGCCGAAAGGCAGCAGAGCGAGACACATAAGCTCTTAAAACCCTGACAGGGCAAAGAAGACTCGAGTCTCCATCCTCCCCTGACACCGGCAGGGCAGACAGGGCAATAACCTGAGCCCGAAACGGTGTGTTGAGGGATTTCGGCACATAACCGTGCCTAGGTTTGAGTATGACCCTTGAGTCATTGGGCCCAAACTCCAAGCACGACTGGCTCACCGCGAGCGCGTGCAAATCACCCACACGCTTCAGAGAAGCGAGAGCCAACAAGAATACTGTCTTGAACGACAGATGCTGAAGGCTAACCGATTGGATAGGCTCAAAAGGGGGACCCTTCAAGGCCTCCAAAACCGCCGTGAGGTCCCACATAGGGACTGACGGAGGTCTGGGAGGATTCAGCCTCCTAGCTCCTCTGAGGAACCGGATGACTAAATCGTTCCTTCCTATTGACTGACCGGACGCCGTTTCAGAAAATGCCGCGATGGCCGCCACATAAACTTTGAGTGTGGATGGGGCTCTGCCTTTATCCAACAGCTCCTGTAGGAAGGAGAGGACCTCCGTCACCTCACAACTAAGGGGTGAATAACCTCGAGCTGTGCACCAGCTGGAGAACACCGACCACTTCGAGGCATACAGACGTCGTGTCGACGGAGCTCTAGCCTGAGTGATGGTATTTAGCACTCTCACTGCGAGATCAGCGGGTAACCGTTGAGCGCCCACACATGGAGGGACCACAACTCCGGTTGAGGGTGCCAAATCGAGCCCCTGGCCTGCGAGAGGAGGTCCCTCCTCAACGGTACCGGCCACGGGGCGACATCTGCTAACTGCATCAAATCTGGGAACCATGGTTGGTTCTTCCAAAGAGGTGCTACAAGCAGTATTGAACATCTCGTTTCTCTCACCCGTTCTATCACCTGCGGACGGAGGGAGACGGGAGGGAACGCATAAAGCGAGCAGCACGGCCATCTCCGTGACAGCGCGCTTTCGTTCTTGGAAAAGAACGCGGGGCAGTGAGCGTTTTCGTGGGACGCAAAGAGGTCCACCTCCGCCATGCCAAATCTCTCCCACAACAGCCGGACTGTTTGCGGGTGTAGAGACCATTCGCCCGTAGGAACATTGCCTCTGGACAGCCTGTCTGGACCCAGATTCTGCAGTCCAGGCACATGCACTGCTCTCAGCGAGCGCACGTTGCACTGAGCCCAAACCAGGAGGTGTTCCGTCAGCCTGCACAGGTTTCGGGACCCGAGACCGCCCTGGCGATTTATGTAGGACACCACGGACATGTTGTCCGCACGGACTACGACGTGGTGATCCTTGATATGGGGACAAAAGCACGTCAGCGCGTTCTCCACTGCCAGCATTTCCAGGCAGTTGATATGATGGAGCTTTTCCAATTCTGACCATAGGCCAAAGGACGGTCTGCCTTCGAGCAGCGCTCCCCATCCCGAAGTGGAGGCGTCCGTCGACACCATTTTCACACTCGGGGAAGTCTCCAGGCTTACACCTGATCGGTACCAGCCGTTCGCTGTCCAAGGTGCTAGAACCGCAACACAGCTCTGATCGACCTTGAAATGCAGCCGGCCAGACGCCCACGCTCTGCGCGGCACCCGAGCCTTCAGCCAGAACTGCAGGGGGCGCATGCGGAGCAGACCCAGCCGCAGAACCGGAGATGCTGAGGCCATGACACCCAGCTTTTGACAGTGTTTGAGCGACACGGTCGCGCCGCAGCGGAAAGAACTCGCTGCGCGTTGAATGCCCATTGCGCGCTGTGGTGACAGCCGCGCCGTCATGGAACACGAATTCAGAACTATACCCAGAAACAGGATCATCTGACTGGGGTTCAGCGAACTCTTCGCCCAATTGACACTGAGGCCGAGCTTCTCGAGGTGATCAAGTAAAACGGCCCTGTGGTCCACAAGCTCCGCTCATGATCGGGCCAGAACCAGCCAGTCGTCCAAATAATTCAGCACTCGTATGCCTCTGAGTCTGAGAGGAGCGAGCGTTGCATCCATGCACCTCGTAAACGTACGAGGAGCCACGGAGGACTGTAAACTGGTATGCCTGGCCCTTGAAGGCGAATCTCAAATATCGCCTGTGGTTTGACGCTATCTGTATTTGAAAATACGCGTCCCTCAGATCTATTGACATGAACCAGTCCCCTCTGCGAATCTGCGCGAGGAGTTTCCTGGTCGTAAGCATTTTGAAACTGCGTTTCATCAATGCCTTGTTCAGCTGTCTTAGATCCAGTATGGGCCTGAGACCCCCGTCTCTCTTGGGCACCAGAGAGTATCTGCTGTACAGCCCCCCCCCTCGCTTTGAGCTTGAGACACAGGCTCTACAGCCCCTTTGCTCAACAGTTTTGATATTTCGGCCCGAAGTATGTGTGCTACTTCTGTTTTGACCGTAGTTTCGACGCGCGCTGAAAAGCGCGGAGGGCGTCGAAAAAAACTGTAGCGAGTAGCCTCTCTTTTTATAATGCCTAGCACCCAATCCGATACGCCTGGAAGCGCTGACCATGCATCTGCATGAATGGCTAAGGGCTGGATGCGAAGCGCGCTCTGTTGACCGGGCAACGGCGGCGCTCTGGTGTGCTGCGCATTTGAGGCGGGGAGCGCGCTGATCACAGCGGGCAGATCGCTCCTCCTCGACCCCGTCCCGGCGCTTAACCGACTGGGGGAAGGCTGAGCAGGTCCCGTGGGACTCGATATGTCTGCGAGTTACTGTGGGCTCCATATGCCACTTTCAACTTGCTGTCTGCCTGTGCAGAGCGTACGTGCACGGGCCTTGTTTTTACAGAAGCCACGCGCCGTATGTAACGTAGTGTATGTGGGCACTGGGGAGTGGGCACGTTTACTATGCGGCGCGCTCGACCGATCTGTGTCGATCTTATGTGCGCGAGCCCTGTGTGCAGGGCTGTGCTTACATGTGGAGATGGGCACTGAGGAGTGGGCATCGTCACTGCATTTATAGCACCATCGGCCGTGGCTGGACGAGTGTGCACGGGTTTTGTTTTTTTTGTTTTTTACAGAAACCACATGACGCGTGTGACATAGTAATTGTGGGCACCGAGGGGTGGGCACGCTTACTATGCAGTGTGCGCGATCGACTTGAGTCGCTTTTTATATTTTATGCTTTTAATATCTGGGTAGCCGTGATAACGGTTTTCGTGTGCAGGCAAGCGGGCAACCGTACAGGCTGAAACTGAAACAGGTGAGAGCCCGGCCACAGCGGAACTCGTACACCGGCGCTTCGATGAAGCAGCCATCGTGTGTAGTGCCGACGCAGCGTCATGCAGCATGCATAGATGGCTTTCCTAGGATGGCCTCGGGGCTCCCGGCCTCACTGTAATCCTCTGCCGCGGTCCCCGCGGCGCGGGGCGACGGCCAGTAGAGCGAGAACGGGGGTCTCGAGCTGCGTTGCTGAAGCTGTTGTGATAACGGCTTTTGTGTGCAGGCAAGCGGGCAACTGTGCAGGCTTGCGCATTGCAGAAAACGCTGAGACAGTCACAATTCCTGGAACTGAAACAGCGGTGCGCTTGAGTGAGAGCTCGGCCACAGCGGAACTCGTACACCTGCGCTTCGATGAAGCAGCCATCGTTAGTAGTGTCGACGCAGCGTCACACAGCAGGCTTTAGATGGCAACACCGCTTTTGCCGCCGTCCAGCAGAGGGCGGACAAAGGTGCGTCGCTATCGCCTGTTCCACCGGCGGAAGTGAGTGGTAGTTCCTGTTTTTAGCATCATCAGTGTGGAGAATGCTAGTGAGACAGACGAACGAGTTCGCGCTGAATATGGAGCGTTCCAAGCCTTCGCCACCTCTTCGTGAAGCTCAGGAAGAAATGAGGCGGGCTTTGAGAAGTACGCTCATCCGAAAGGGAAATACCATCCAGCCGGGAACGAGGGGGGGCGCTGGTGCAAACCACTCGCGGCCGAGACTCATCGCGGCCAACACGAGCATTCGCCCCGGCTCCTTCTCGATGTCAGCTCGTCTGCTGGGCTTCTGAGCAGAAGGCGCGAGATCCTCGGAGCTCGCCCAGCCCTCACTGCCCGAAGCTAGCAGAGAGCGCGTATCCTCTTCCTCCGACGCGGCCCTGAGATCGACTTCCTCGGACGACGCGCCGGCCAACAGCGGACGCTGCCCACCGGGAAGCGATGCAGGGGGGGCCGGTGAAGCAGGGCGAACCAGCGAGCTCGGTTGAGCTGAAGACGGTTCCGGAATCCGCTGGAAGCGATGCTTTTACAGCGCCTCAGCGCAGCGGAGAATGCAGGCTCAGAGAAAAAGGCCAGGCGAGTCCTCAGAGTCACCATGGCAACAGCTCGCAGTGGGGGCATCCGCCGTCAGCGAGCGCGAGCGCTGCATGATCTTCACCCAGGCAGGAGACACAGATGACGTACCGGTCTCCCTCGCTGAGTGGGGCTCTGACGAGCCGCAGGAAGGCATCTTAAAAAAGACGCAAGCTCTTTTACGAGTGTGTGTCGCAGGGCGAACACACACACACACATAAAGAACAGCTTGGATATAACAGAATTGAAAGGATATAGGCGCCGGATAGCGCAGCAGGAACGGCAGTGGAAGGCGGCGATGCCAGCAGCTTCAGAATGGCTCGTCCTGCTGATGTGCTTTCTCAGACGGCGCTTGCTTCCTCCGTGATCCAGCGATGCGTGAGTTTGCTGAAGAGATGAAAAATCAGGTGAGTCAGCCTTTTCGAGCTCCTTTTATAGGTTGGGCCACACCCGTTTCGGCGGGAAGTGGCAAGAAGGGCGCGAAGCGCCCTTATTGGTCTGATGTTGCATCAGCCCGCGCTCGATAGGCTGTGCAATTGCTGCAGAACAAGCCAATGAGCGAACGAGCTGTCTCGCCTATGGCTGTGTACTGCTGCAAATGCGCTTTACAAAAATACAAAATTAAGGATAATTTTTTGCTTCAGTATTTCGTGAAAAGAGACTTTTTCCATAGCGTCTTAGCTAAGACGCAGTACGAGAGAGCTCTCGTAAGAGAACAAGCTGCTAAACAATTATGTGACCCTCTTCAGCATTTAAGAAGATTTGAAATACAAGTATTGGCCATAAAACATACATTTGCAGCATCCCTGTGTTTCTTCATAGACAAACCATAACTTCACTTCCAGTTCAATACCTTTCCAAAGAAGGCTCACACGGTTACAAAACAAGCTGCTAAATAATTATGTGACCCTCTTCAACATATCAGAAGTCTTGAAATACAAGTATTGGCCATAAAACATACATTTGCAGCATCCCTGTGTTTCTTCATAGACACACCATAACTTCACTTTTAGTTCAATACCTTTCCAAAGAAGGCTCACACGGTTACAACACAAGCTGCTAAATAATTACGTGACCCTCTTCAACATATCAGAAGTCAGGAAATACAAGTATTAGCCCTAAATTTTATATTTATAGCATCACTGTATTCAATGGTTTTTTTTTATAGAGACACCTTCCAGTTCAATAATTTTCCAAAAGAGGGACACACTATTACAAAACAAGTTGCTAAATAATTATCTGACCCTCTACATCATATGAGAAGTCTTGAAAATACAAGTATTTGCTCTAAAAGACACATTTAAAGCATTAATGTAACATTAATGTACATATATATGTAATTTTATATTAATGAACCGTACAGAATATTATACTATAGCATTAAACCTAAGCACGAACTTGGAATTTTTAGTTTTAAAGGAAAACTAGGCTGTATGTATAGTTAATGGCACTGTCCATGGTCCTGAGGCTACCTGCACCTTAACAGTTCCATAATTTTTCAGAGTGTCAAATGTCTTTGGCCAAACTTTTCCAGTAGTGGCACATCATCTACGTGCAATACAGGACACACATACAATACACATACACTCACTGGCTACTTTATGAGGTGCACCTTGCTAGTACTAGGCTGGACCCCCTTTTGTCTTCAGTACTGCCTTAATTCTTTGTTGCATAGATTCAAAAAAGTTTTGGAAACATTCCTCAGAGATTTTGGTCCATATTGACATGACAACATCATGCAGTTGCTGCAGATTTGTCGGCTGCACATCCATCATGTGAATCTCCTGTTTCACCACATCCTAAATCTGCTCTATTGGACGGAGATCTGGTGACTGTGGAGGCCATTTCAGTAAAGTGAACTTATTTTCATGTTCAATAAACCAGTCTGAGATAATTTGAGCTTTGTGACATAGTGCATTATCAGAAGATGGGTAGACTGTTGTTATAAAGGGATGGACATGGTCAGCAACAGTAATCAGGTAGGCTGTGGCATTTAAACAATGCTCAGTTGGTACTAAGGGGCCCAAAGTGTGCCAAGAAAATATCTATCTCACCATTACACCACCACCACAGTGTGTTTTCGTCCACACAGCTGCTTACAATCTCTGGACAATCTCTGTAAACTCTAGAGAAGGTTTCACGTGAAAATCCTAGTAGATCCACCATTTTTAAAAAAAAATACTCAGACCAGCCTGTCTATCACTAAACAACCATTGCACGTTCAAAGTCACTTAAATCCCCTTTCTTCCCCATTCTGATGCTCGGTTTGAACTTCAGCAAGTCGTCTTCCCCACATCTAGATTCCTAAATCTATTGAGTTGCTGTCATGTGATTGGCTGATTAGCAATTTGTGTTACCAAACAATTGAACAGTTGTACCTAATATTTCCCTTCCAGATTCAATGTGATTGGTTTCATGTTCGGTGCCTCAACAGTAATGTGCCACCAGAAGAACAAGCATGGATTGTGATTTGTGTTGGTAAGCTCTTATAGGAGCTTATGCTGAAAGTATGTTTAAACAGCAAGAAATGTGTCTTGCGTATTCGATATGTTATGGAATTACTTTTGTAGTGTTTGGTTTATGTTTGATATTGGTCTTTTGGTGTACTCAAGGATTACTCATTTATATTATTTATATTCTTCAGTTGACATATAAAAGGTACATTTTCTTATCCTTAAGTAATGTTTCAACAGGATGTAGGATAAGAAACCACAGTTGCATCTGTATTTTTAACTGAGCTTATCTGTATCACCTCATTGTCATGTCATATCAACCCAGAGCTGACCTTCATGGGGTGGGGGGGGGGGGGGGGGGGGGTGGGGGGGTTGTTGACTTAAGATATAAAAACATTTTACATGTACCAATCAGACAAAAATTGTGTGGTGTATTCAGATGATGTAATTTATAATTATTACTTATGATTCATGATAATTGTTGTTAATACAATTAAGGGAAAGACTTTGTCTGCATGAATCTCTCTCTGCATCACATATTGTTGTAGTGCATGTTGTCTTCTGCTGGCCTTTTAAGTGAATGCAGTTTGTAAGAACTCACTTGCATTTGTGAAGGAGAAATGATTGTGGCATTACATATGTTGACAGTCCACTCTTTCTTCCTTATCTACAAAATACTTAAAAGACCTAAATGTTTCTTTCCTGATTACAATGCAACATTTCTAAAGATAGTATTTTATATGACCAGGGAAACTTGCTACATACAGCTCAAAGCATGTGGACTTTGGCAACAATGGACTTTAAACAAGTTTTGTAATTGTTTGTTAGATTATTGTAATGCTTTATTGGGTGGTTGTTCTGCACGCTATTCTGTATGGTTATGGTTTATATATATATATAGTATTATGTATATATATAAACCATACAGAATATTGTACTAAGCATTAAACCTGAAACAAACTAGAAATTTTATTTTAAAGGAAAACTAGGCTACGTTTTATTTCATGCCACTGTCCATGGGCCTGATGCCACCTTCACCTTAATATATATATATATAATACATGGATATTGTAATATATCTTTTAGAGCAAATACTTTTACTTTCAAGACTTCTCATATGATGTAAAGGGTCACATAGTTATGTAGCAGCTTGTTTTGTAACAGTGTGAGTCCCCTTTAAAAAGTTATTGAACTGGAAGTGAAGGTAAGTGTCTCTGTAAAGAAATACAGAGATGCTGTAAATGTATAATTTAGAGCAAATACTTGTTCTTTTAAAACTTCTGATATGATGAAGAAGGTCAGACAAATATTTAGCAACTTGATTGGTAAGAGTGTTATGTTAGCCTTCTTTGGAAAGGTATTGAACTAGAAGTGAAGTAATGGTATGTCTATGAAGAATCACACGGATACTGCAAATGTATGTTTTATGGTCAATACTTGTATTTCAGGACTTCTGATATGTTCTCCAAGGTCACATAATTATTTAGCAGCTTGGTTTGTAACGGTGTTAGCCTCTTTTAAAAAGGTATTGAACTGGAAGTGAAGTTATGGTGTGTCTATGATAAAATACAGAGATTCAGTGAATGTATAATTTAGAGCAAATACTTGTTCTTTTAAGACTTCTGATATGCTCTACAAGGTCACATAATTATGTAGCAGCTTGTTTTGTAACGGTGTGAGCCTCTGTTAAAAAGGTATTGAAATGGAAGTGAAGTTATGGTGTGTCTATGAAGAAAAACAGGGATGCTGCCAATGTATGTTTTATAGTCAATACTTGTATTTCAAGACTTCTGATATGTTGAAGAGGGTCACATAATTATTTAGCAGCTTGTTTTGCAACAATGTGAGCCTTTTTTTAAAAAGTTATTGAACTGGAATTTGTGTCAATGGACAAGTACATAGGTATGGATCTTTTTCAACATCTACACTACATACTTGTACATTACAAGACTGGATGTATGTTATCTAGGGTCAGATAAATATATCGCTACTTAGCACATGTTCCCTTCTTTCAAAAGCTGTTGAAGTGGGTGACTTGTCATTGAGGAATCCCATAAAAACAGTGAGGGTCAAATTAAATATGTGAAGCACAAATTCTTTATAAACCATCTTGAAGAAAGTTTTGCCATAGTTTTTGAAATGTTCACCCAAAATCAACATTGTGTTTGCTGGCATGATTTCTGAGTACTTGTCAATAATCTGATGGATTCAGTTCCAGGCAAAGTGATATTTTTGCAGGATTGCAGACATTAATCAATGCACATGAATTGTGAGAGTTTAATGTTAAACAAAGATGTGATAAAACAGAAAAACATAAAAGAGTTTAGCCATTTTTTTCATTCAACACCTGGAGAACACTGTTACACTGTTAAGTCTTCATCATACTTAAAATCAGAAAAAACAACAAAGGTGAATAAAATGCAAGACATGGGCTGTATTATGTTCTGTAGGATCCAGACAAGATGTTCCAACTTGCTTCGGAGAAGTTGAACCATGCTTTTAAAACCTATTGAAATAAATCATATGTCATTGTTGAAACCAACACATCAACACGGTTCATGTTCATTTTGAGGCAAATAAATATATAAAAATGTTGTTTTAACTATTCCATTAACTATGTTCAGGAGATTAAACTTGATTTTCCACTTGTCTGAATTGTTAAATTATACAATAAATTATTGTTTATGTACGTTTATTATTTTTAAAATCCTAAACAAATTTTCAAACACCATCATTATAATGGAATTTTTATTGTTGCTCAAGGAAAATCTATAGCATTAGAAGACATCATGTAAGTGATATTTGCTGGCACATTTGTGGTTGTCTGTTCGCACACAATGAAAAAAATAACTTGAACGTTTTAGACGGTCCCTAACGAATTTCCAGCACTAGGTTGGACATTCAGCGGACATTCGCTTCTAAATATGCCATAAAAACATTATTTGGCCTTTTTGATCGATTTCAAAACCATTCTGTTTGGTTCACAATGATTTCGCTGATTAGAATATGGCAAAAAAAACTTTATTGCACATATAATTTGAAAGCTATTGAATGCGGAAATGTGAGAAAAGTTGCGAATGTGCGAATATAAAACCAACTTTACCCAAGTCTACATTTAAACTTGTTTAACAAGAATTTCAGAAATAAAAATTTAACTTTTAAAATTAGCATTATAATTTAAGTAATAGCTGTAACACTTGCTTTGCAAAATTTGTGATAAACCAGATCAATGGGCCAATCAGAACACACAGGAGTCGAAGGAGACAAAGGTGCACA
Source organism: Carassius carassius (assembly GCF_963082965.1). Classification (NCBI taxonomy): domain Eukaryota; kingdom Metazoa; phylum Chordata; class Actinopteri; order Cypriniformes; family Cyprinidae; genus Carassius; species Carassius carassius. The sequence goes on from NC_081794.1 coordinate 14,771,404, forward strand.
CACACAAATTTTTATATCAAAAGTGAACGTGTCAATGAAATAATTAACCAAATAAAAAAATAGATTTTGAATCAACAATGCTTTTTTAAAGAAAAAAAATTGTACAAAATTCAATTGTGAGTTACAGATTAAAACAATTACCAAAATTAAATGCCAGAAATTATCAACCAACAAAATAAATGTTAAATACTGGTTTGTTACCCACAGTAATAATGACAAAAAGATCTCAGTCCAAACCACACAAAGAAATGTGAATTTTGCTTTTATATTCTCAGAATATGTCAGTTCCAAAAGAAAAAAAATTACCTCGATCCTTAAGTTCAAAAGAGATGAACTCCTGCAGAATGAACGGACTGCAGAAATGACAAAAATCCACAGGAAGATGAGAAAAGTTTACGGGTGGCTCGCCATCTATTTCTTTCGTTTGTCACACGACTCGATGCAACCACACCAAAGAACGCAGTTCACGATAGAAAATCCATCTTCAAACACATACATGCAAAACTGGCTGATTCTTCTGTGAATTAACAGTTTTTGTTCGTTTGTCTCTCTTTCCAGGTTTCACCAGATGAAACACGTTAGTTTCATTAGTGTTGATTTGGCCTTAAACATCGACAGAATCAACAGGAACTCTATGCAAGTAAGTACCTAAACAAACTTCTCCAATCAGTGTAGTGTTGTAACAAACTGATTCTCGATTAAATTATAGGTTTTCTTCCAGGTATTTCAGAATTAATTATCTTAATCACTCTTCCCACTCTCCATATTCTTTTGCTGTTTTTTTTCAATCTGCGTTGCTCGCAGGGCGGCGGAGTCAGCGCTGCTACCTGGGTCTTTTCCGATTGGATCTCTAACATCTGCAGTGCTATTCAGAGTTCTGATTCGTTGCAATTTGCTGCAATAATTTACATATCAATAAAATGAATAATAAAATGTATAACTTACACATTATAATAAAATATTACATTGTCACAAAGCTTTGTTATATTTGCTGTTCAATCACATACATATTTAATTAAATATGTAATTATACTGATTTAATTTAAATGTTTAATATTTTGAACAAATTAACTTGGGTATAGACTGCAAATATTCTAATTTGAGTCTGGGTTACACCCTCCCCTCTTAGAATAATGCAAGTCCCTTTGCATATCACCAATGGGTGCATACCCCCGAGTTTGGAGGTGTCCTATTTGAGAGGAATCTTGCAGGGACTCTGAGAGAGCAACATTCAGACCTTGAAGGAGGGATTGAACTATGGTGACAAGGGGATTTCCCAGATCAGGGTAAGTAAGAACTTTGGGTTTCTCTCTGTGTCGGGCAGACCTTCTCAGTTCAATTTCATCCTTCTCGGCATCATTTGTTTCTTCTTCATCAGTTAGCTTTTTTTCAGCCAAATTGGATTCCAGGATGAATGATTCTCCATTATGATCCGGATCCTGCAGATCCAAGGTAGGTGAACGACTCATATAAGCATCCTTTTCTCTTTCAGGTTGGATTTCAGGATTTTCAGGTAAGTCAGTTTTAGAATTCAAAGGTTCAGTCACAGATATTTTATCAATAACCTGAAGTTCCCTTACAGGTAATTCACTTTGAACTCCTTGGTTGATCTCTGAGCTTACTTCAAATGATGGGATTACAACACTTTCCTTGTTTGGGTCAGTCACTCCAGAAGTGTGAACCACAAAAGACTCATTTACAATATCAAGTTGAGGCACTGAACAATATCCTTCCTCTTCCTCAGAATTGGAGATTTCCTCTGTTTCCTCAGAATTTCTGCAAGTGGTTTTACTGCGAGTCTTTTGCTCGAGAACTGAACTCAACTGGGACTCAAATTCCCTTATTTCAGATGGAAGAGTTCCACAAGGAAGTAACAAATCCTGGTGTAGTGTCCGGGTGGGTCCTGTTTGTGTCTCAGTTGGGTCGCTGTGTTGGTCTACAACTACATAGACTACTCCTTCCCATTTGTCAGCGAGTTTGTTCTTTCCCCTCAGTCGAACACTCCTGACCAAAACTCTGTCTCCCTTGTGCAAAGTTGACGCTCTTACAATTTTGTCATAGCAGGTTTTATTCTTTTCAGCCATTTTCTTGGAATTTTCACACGCAATACGGAAACTTTCTTCAAGATGTGACTTGAGATTTTTTACATACTGTGAATGTGTTATTTCTCCTTAACTCTTCAAGGGTAATCCGAAAGCCAGATCTACAGGGAGTCTAGGTTGCCGGCCGAACATCAACTTATAAGGGCTGAACCCTGTGGTCTCATTGCGAGTACAATTGTAAGCATGTACAAGAGGTTTTACATACTCTTTCCAGTGGCTTTTCTTTTTGTTCTCTAGAGTTCAAAGCATGCTCAACAATGTTCTGTTGAATCTCTCAACAGGATTTCCTCTCGGATGGTATGGTGTTGTCCTGACCTTTTGCACTCCAGCTATTCCACACAACTCTTGGATTAGATGTGATTCAAAGTCAGGCCCTTGATCACTGTGAAGGTGTTCTGGATAACCGTAATGGCAAATGAACTGCTCCCATAAACACTTTGCAACAGTTTTGGCCTTTTGGTTAGGAGTGGGAATGGCCAGCGCATATTTAGTAGTCAGTGATTACCAACACATCCTTGGTGTTGCTTTGATCAGGTTCTAGACTCAGAAAATCCATGCACACAAGTTGCAGAGGACGAGTGGTTGAGATGTTCACAAGAGGTGCAGCTTTTTCAGGTAAAACATTCCTTCGTATGCACCGACCACAGGTCCTAACTTTGTGCACAACGTCTGAAGCCATCTTAGGCCAATAGAACCTGTTTCGAACTAGATCTAGAGTACGATCAACACTCAAACATCCGAGGTCATCATGTAGAGATTTGAGGACATCCTGGTGGAACTTTTCTGGTAAGACAAGCTGGTACATGGTTTTCCCAGCAAAGTTCCTTCTTCTGTATAGGATTCCATCAAGTAACTCAAGGCGGTCTTTCTCCCTGAGGAGGTAAGGCAATCTGGGAAGAGCATTTCTTATGGTATTCGAAGGGGATTCTCCAGTTAGAAGTTGTGCGATAACTTCTCGGATGCAAGGATCGGCTAATTGAGCACTTTGAAATTCTGACAGAGAAAGATGAGGAATGATTGGTAGTCCTCCGCATTGATCCTCTTGGGCATAAGCATTAGGTACAGCGGTTTCCTGCATTGCCAAAGAACTGACAAATGCAACAGGGGAGTCATTCGGACACACTGGCCATTGGATAAGATGACTTTCACAGATGGCTTTTACCACATCATCACTAAGTTCATACTCATTAGAATTCTTGGTAAGCTGTTCGGTAAAATTAAGGATGCTCTTTAGTTCCTTCAGAGATACATCATCAGTCGGAAGCTTCAGGTTGGGTCGACGGGACAACCCATCAGCATCATTATTCTGCTTTCCTGATCTATATTGTACTGTCAAATTGTAAGTCGAGAGTGCAGCCAACCACCTGTACCCAGTTGCATCAAGTTTAGCAGTAGAAAGAACATAGTGCCCACTTAAGTGCCAGAAATTCAAATTTATGGGCAGGGTACTTGGACTCACTACTCGAAAGACCACGACTCGCATAGGCAATTAATCTAACTTGTCCATCCTGATACAGAGCGGCGCCCAGACCTGATGTGCTTGCATCGGTATGCAGGATGTATGGAAAACCTGGGGTTTGCAAAGGCCAATACCGGTGCAGATGTGAGCTCATCGATGATTAATTCAAATGCGTCCTGACAAGCGGTTGTCCACCTGCCATTAAAGAGATCTTTAGGGTTCCGGTACTGAGTATTACTCACTGACTTAAAGTTCCGCCGAGTAGGGGGGGGGGGCGGGGGGATGGGGGTACCCTGAAGTTAACTCGTTTAAAGGCTTCACTTTCCTAGAGAAATCTTTAATAAAACATCTGTAATACCCCACAAATCCAAGAAAGGAACAAAGTTCTTTCAAATTTTTAGGAACCGGCCAGGTTTTGACAGCTGCTACTTTATCAGGATCAGTTTTCACTCCTTGGTCTGACACTATATGGCCGAGGTATTTAACCGAGGTTTGTGCAAAGATGCATTTCTCTGGAGCAAGTTTGAGACCATATTCTTTAAGTCTATTTAGGACTCTAGACAGTCTTTCCTCATGTTCTTCCAAATCCTTGGAGAATATGATAATGTCGTCTATGAACACCAGGACCTCGCGAAGGTTTATATCCGCCATACACTTTTCCATAATGCGATGGAAGGTGCTTGGGGCGTTAGTGACCCCTTGTGGCAAGTGATTGAACTCATAAAATCCTAGCAGACATACAAAAGCGGTTTTTGCCTTGTCAGATTCTTCAACCTCAATTTGGTAATAACCAGATTTTAGGTCAAGCACTGAAAACCACTTGGAGCCTGTTAAAGCCATAAATTTGTCTTCAAGTTTGGGGAGTGCATATGCATCCTTGATGGTCTTTTGTTTTAATTTCCGATAATCGATGCATAATCTGATGTCGCCACTCTTCTTTCTGACTACCACAATGGGAGAAGAGTAAGGAGATTTAGATTCTCGTATTACTCCCACACAAGTTCATACTCATTAGAATTCTTGGTAAGCTGTTCGGTAAAATTAAGGATGCTGTTTAGTTCCTTAAGAGATACATCATCAGTCGGAAGCTTCTCGTTGGGTCGATGGGACAACCCATCAGCATCATTATTCTGCTTTCCTGATCTATATTGTAGTGTGAAATTGTAAGTCGAGAGTGCAGCCAACCACCTGTACCCAGTTGCATCAAGTTTAGCAGTAGAAAGAACATAGGTAAGGGGGTTACTGTCTGTCACCACTGTGAAAGTGCCTCCATAAAGGTAATCGTGGAACTTTTCTACCACTGCCCACTCAAGTGCCAGAAATTCTAATTTATGGGCAGGGTACTTGGACTCACTACTCGAAAGACCACGACTCGCATAGGCAATTACTCTAACTTGTCCATCCTGCTCCTGATACAGAGCGGGGCCCAGACCTGATGTGCTTGCATCGGTATGCAGGATGTATGGAAAACCTGGGGTTTGCAAAGGCCAATACCGGTGCAGATGTGAACTCATCGATGATTAATTCAAATGCGTCCTGACAAGCGGCTGTCCACCTGCCATTAAAGAGATCTTTAGGGTTCCGGTACTGAGTATTACTCCCTGACTTAAAGTTCCGCCGAGTAGGGGGGTACCCTGAAGTTAACTCGTTTAGAGGCTTCACTTTCCTAGAGAAATCTTTAATAAAACGTCTGTAATACCCCACAAATCCAAGAAAGGAACGAAGTTCTTTCAAATTTTTAGGAACCGGCCAGATTTTGACAGCTGCTACTTTATCAGGATCAGTTTTCACTCCTTGGTCTGACACTATATGGCCGAGGTATTTAACCGAGGTTTGTGCAAAGATGCATTTCTCTGGAGCAAGTTTGAGACCATACTCTTTAAGTCTATTTAGGACTCTAGACAGTCTTTCCTCATGTTCTTCCAAATCCTTGGAGAATATGATAATGTCATCAATGAACACCAGGACCTCGCGAAGGTTTATATCCGCCATACACTTTTCCATAATGCGATGGAAGGTGCTTGGGGCGTTAGTGACCCCTTGTGGCATGCGATTGAACTCATAAAATCCTAGCGGACATACAAACCGCATACAAAAGCGGTTTTTGCCTTGTCAGATTCTTCAACCTCAATTTGGTAATAACCAGATTTTAGGTCAAGCACTGAAAACCACTTGGAGCCTGTTAAAGCCATGAATGTGTCTTCAAGTTTGGGGAGAGCATATGCATCCTTGATGGTCTTTTGTTTTAATTTCCGATAATCGATGCATAATCTGATGTCACCACTCTCCTTTCTGACTACCATAATGGGAGAAGAGTAAGGAGATTGAGATTCTCGTATTACTCCCACACTGAGTAATTCCTGAAGATGTTTCTTCACAGCTTTAAGATCTTACGGATGTATGGGCCTTGCCCGATGTTTGAAGGGTGTTTCATCCACAAGATTGATCCGATGCTTGAACTTATCGGTGCACCCAAAGTCTTGAGGATGTAAGGAAAATACCTCTGGCATTTCTTGTAGCCGCCTTGTAAGTCTGCTTTTCCATTCTGGCGGAATGGGTGAATCACCAAAGTTGAACTCGAGAACAGATGTCAGGATGGGTTCTACTACACTCCCATGGTCGGGCTGTTCAGAGCACACAGATTGGATCGCCTTCAATTCAGCCACCACACATCTAGGAGGAATTGTAATGTCTTTTGTGGTAGAATTGGCAACTACAACGGGCACGTAACAATGTCTGTTGTCTCCAAGTGTGACCATACATGTCTTGACGATCAAACCACAAGGTAGTGGGGAACAAGACGGGTGTTCGACAACTGCCCACTTGTCTAAATGGGAACTGGCAACAGAGGCTGCTCCACAAAGAACTGCACTTTGGCCAGCCTTTGAAGTCGATTAACGCGGATAGGCGTTTTGAGTCATTTTCTCCTGATAACCCAGATAAGAACTTAAATTACACTTTCAGTTTTAATCGTACAGATAAGAGCAATACATCAATCGAATCTGTAAAGGGTCTACTTTTTTTTGGATACAGACATAATAACAACAAAACTTTGTGCACTTATAAAATAAAGATAACAAACAAGGTGTGCTGTCTGTAGCCTTTGTCTGCGCTGATCTTTATTTACAAACACGTCATTAAAATGAACTGTAACTCTGTGAATACTCAACGAAGAGACATGAGAGATATATCTATAGAAAGCTTGACATGTCTACTTTTAAACTAAACAAGTGCCGCCGAAAACAGATTTTCTGTGATAAAGTAATCCATATGAAAACAACGCGATGTCTGTTTTTCATGTCTCCCTTCATTATATCTAATGTGACCACATCCCCGCGCTGAACGCGGTATTCAGATTCAAACTGAAGCGCGCGGCTTGAATACGCCCATAACAGAGGAAAAAGCAGCGAGACTGTTCTTTATTTTACTGTTTGCTTCGCGATGAGAGGAATAAGACATAATTCACCCCAAAAAGATGTCATGTGGTTGAGGATTTGAGAAATGGATTTCCTCAGAAAAAAAAGAATGAAGCACTTTATTCAGAAGAGATCATAAACATGAGTAAGTCACTTTTAATTATTTATATACTTGTACTAGTTTTCACATAACGTGTAAACATTTTACTAGTTAGACTTTTTCCAAACTATAATTCCTGACTAAATATATAATCAAGTGAAACATTATGAAGTTTCAATAACAATATACAATACTATAACATTCAAAAGCTTGATGTAAATAATATAAATGTAACAAATAAATAACTGTAGGCTAACAAATGTAAAAACAATGCTGTTCTTTCAATTTATTTCCCCTAAAAACCTAAAAAATATTCTCAGCTTTTTTCAACATTAATAATAATAATAATAATGATAATAATAACAACAATAAATGTTTTTTTGTAGAAAATAAGATTGTTAAAAGGATTTCTGAAGGATTGTGTGACTGGAGTATTGATGCCAAAAAATTTGTTTGAAAGTCAGCTTTGATTCTTCCTTATAAACTGTTTAACTGCTCCCCCAAGTGGATATTAAAGTATGTTGTGGGATAATTAAATATATTCTAAATAAACTACAAACATAAAATTATATATATTTATTTTTTTCTCACATTCTTTCTTGTAACTCCTTCCTCTCGGTGGCACAGATGACTGAGAGGCTCATTATGCAGCTCATTATGCGGGCCTTTGTCTTCTCAGGTGTAAATCACAATGATATTCATGATAGTTGACGCCTACTCGCATATGACTTTTACCAACAAAAACTGTCTTAGAAAATGTAAATCAATATATTGTTTTCTGTAAGTGAGTAAACAAGATGATTTTCACATAATTTAGAAAGAAAAATTCTGGGTGCATCCACTGCGGAGGACGCGAGCCGGGTCCCGGGCGACGACTTCTCCCCCTCCTGCCTTCGACATCTCCATCCGGAACCGCTTCGCTCCCCTCCGCGAGACAGGACGCGACGCTGTGATCATCGGAGACTCCATCGTCCGACACGTAAGTGCTACGTTAGCCGAAGGTAAAGTGCACACTCATTGTTTGCCTGGTGCTCGTGTTCTCGATGTTTCTGCGCAGATACCGGCGATCCTGAAGGCCGAGGAGAGCCCCAGAGCGGTCGTGCTTCACGCCGGGGTTAACGACACCACGCTGAGGCAGACGGAGACGCTGAAGAGGGACTTCAGGAGCCTAATTGAGACGGTTCGCAGCACGACGCCCGCGGCGACGATCACCGTGTCAGGACCACTGCCCACGTATCGACGAGGACACGAAAGGTTCAGTAGACTTTTTGCTTTAAATGAATGGTTGTTGTCATGGTGTAAAGAACAGAAACTGCTATTTGTTAATAACTGGAATCTTTTCTGGGAGCGTCCTCGGCTGTTTCGCGCTGATGGATTACACCCCAGCAGAGTCGGAGCGGAGCTGCTCTCTGACAACATCTCCAGGACACTTCGCTCCATGTGACTAGTAAGACAATTCTCAAATAACTATTATGATGACTTTTGTTCCATCCGCTTAAATGATAAAAGTACTTGTGCTGTAAAAACTATTAAGATTGTGTCTGTTCCCCAAATAGTGAGGTCAAAATATAATGTAGGATCTAGAAAAAATCTTATCGTAATTAAACCAGAAAAATGTAAAGTAAATGAACAAAAACAATTTTTAAAGTTTGGGCTCATAAATATTAGATCACTCACACCCAAAGCAGTTATTGTAAATGAAATGATCACAGATAATAGTTTTGATGTACTCTGCTTGACTGAAACCTGGCTAAAACCAAATGATTATTTTGGTCTAAATGAGTCTACTCCACCAAACTACTGTTATAAGCATGAGCCCCGTCAGACTGGTCGTGGCGGAGGTGTTGCAACAATATATAGTGATATTCTCAATGTTACCCAGAAAACAGGATACAGGTTTAACTCTTTTGAAATACTTCTGCTAAATGTTACACTGTCAGACATGCAAAAGAAATCTAATGTATCTCATGCTCTGGCTACTGTGTATAGACCACCAGGGCCGTATACAGAATTCCTAAAAGAATTTGCAGATTTCCTCTCAGACCTTCTAGTTACAGTTGATAAGGCGCTAATCATGGGAGATTTTAATATTCACGTTGATAATGCAAATGATACATTAGGACTTGCGTTTACTGACCTAATAAACTCCTTTGGAGTCAAGCAAAATGTCACCGGGCCCACTCATCGTTTTAATCATACACTAGATTTAATTATATCGCATGGAATCGATCTTACTGCTATAGATATTGTACCCCAAAGTGATGATATTTCAGACCATTTTCTTGTATCGTGCATGCTGAGTATAACTGCTATTAACTATTTGTCTCAGCGATACCGTCTGGGCAGAACTACTGTTCCAGCCACCAAAGAAAGATTCGCAAATAACCTGCCTGATCTATCTCAACTGCTATTTGTACCCAAAAATACACATGAATTAGACGAAACTACTGACAACATGGGCACTATTTTCTCTAATACATTAGAAGCTGTTGCCCCCATCAAATTGAAAATGGTTAGAGAAAAACGTACCGTGCCATGGTATAACAGTAATACTCACTCTCTCAAGAAAGTAACTCGTAGTCTTGAACGCAAATGGAGAAAAACTAACTTGGAAGTTTTTAGAATTGCATGGAAAAACAGTATGTCCAGCTATAGACAGGCTCTAAAAACTGCTAGGGCAGAGCATATCCACAAACTCATAGAAAATAACCAAAACAATCCAAGGTTTTTATTTAGCACAGTGGCTAAGTTAACAAATTACCAGACGCCACCTGATTCAAATATTCCACCAACGTTAAATAGTAATGACTTTATGAATTTCTTCACTGATAAAATAGATAACATTAGAAATACAATAGCGAATGTAGATTCTACAGCGTCTAACACTTCAGTTTCATCCATCGCACCCAAAGATAAACTGCAGTGCTTTACAACTATAGGACAGGAAGAGCTAAATAAACTTATCACTGTATCTAAACCAACAACATGTTTATTAGATCCTGTACCCACTAAATTACTAAAAGAGCTGTTACCTGTAGCCGAAGAACCGCTTCTCAATATCATTAACTCGTCGTTATCTTTAGGTCACGTCCCAAAACCATTCTAGCTGGTGGTTATCAAGCCTCTTATTAAGAAACCAAAACTAGATCCTAGTGTACTGGCAAATTATAGGCCTATTTCAAATCTTCCATTTATGTCTAAAATTTTAGAAAAAGTTGTGTCTGCTCAATTGAGCACCTTCCTGCATAAAAATGATCTGTATGAAGAATTTCAGTCGGGTTTTAGGCCCCATCATAGCACAGAAACTGCACTTGTTAAAATTACAAATGACCTGCTCATTGCGTCAGATCAAGGCTGCATCTCATTTCTAGTCTTACTTGATCTTAGTGCTGCGTTCGACACCATAGATCATGACCTACCTGTCCGATCGCTACCATTTTGTTTACTTAAATGGGGTGTCATCTCATTTATCATCAGTAAAATATGGAGTGCCACAAGGATCCGTCCTAGGTCCCCTTCTATTTTCAATATACATGTTGCCCCTTGGTAATATTATTAGAAAATACGGAATTAGCTTCCACTTTTATGCTGATGATACTCAGCTATATATCTCAACGAGACCAGATGAAACTTCCCAATTATCTAGGCTAACAGAGTGTGTTAAAAATGTAAAAGATTGGATGACAAATAATTTTCTCCAATTAAATTCGGATAAGACAGAGATATTAATTATTGGACCAAAAAACACTACACAGAATCTTGTAGATTACAATCTGCAACTAGACGGATGTACTGTTACTTCCTCTACAGTCAGAAATCTGGGTGTTATATTGGACAGCAATTTGTCTTTTGAAAATCATATTTCCAATGTTACAAAAACTGCATTCTTACATCTTAGAAACATTGCCAAGCTACGAAACATGTTATCTGTTTCTGATGCAGAAAAGCTAGTTCATGCATTCATGACCTCTAGACTGGACTATTGTAATGCACTTCTAGGTGGTTGTCCTGCATCTTCAATAAACAAGCTACAGGTAGTCCAAAATGCAGCAGCTAGAGTCCTTACGAGGTCAAGAAAATATGATCATATTACCCCAATTTTACAGTCTCTGCACTGGCTACCTATTAAGTTCCGAATCAGTTACAAATTATCATTACTTACCTATAAGGCCCTAAATGGTCTAGCTCCTGCGTACCTAACTAGCCTTCTACCACGTTACAACCCATCACGCACCCTAAGGTCACAAAACGCTGGACTTTTGGTAGTTCCTAGGATAGCAAAGTCCACTAAAGGAGGTAGAGCTTTCTCACATTTGGCTCCCAAACTCTGGAATAGCCTTCCTGATAATGTTCGGGGTTCAGACACACTCTCTCTGTTTAAATCTAGATTAAAAACACATCTCTTTCGCCAAGCATATGAAAAATTTATCTTTTAAATTGTGAGTGTAGTTGCATCTGATCAAATGTGCATTTTTATTCTTTAGCTTGTGTTAAACTAATTTTACTTTGTTGGAACATCAGCTATGCTAATGATGTCTCTATTTTGTTTCTATGTTTTGCTAGGATGTAACTAGGATTTACACAAGCTCCAGTCTGGATCCAGAACACCTGAGAAGAGATGATGCTGACCCTCAGAGGACCCCAGATGATCCTAACCTTGAATCAACAAACAGAACTAAATAATTATTGCTACATGTGTGACTGCATCATATGATAACTATTAATTAATAATATTGATAGTTCATCGTCTAGCTGACTACGTCTTGTATTATTATTATTATTATTTATTTTTTCTAAAATCCTGTCAAACATGCACAAACTACTAGCTACTACTAAATATTGTAGAAACATAATTTTCTGTAAAGTTGCTTTGTAACGATTTGTAATGTAAAAAGTGCTATACAAATAAACTTGAATTAAATTGAATTGAATTGAATTGAATTGAATTCTCCAATCAGTGTAGTGTTGTAACAAACTGATTCTCGATTGAATTCTAGGTTTTCTTCCAGGTACTTCACAATTAATTATCTTAATCACTCTTAATCAGTCTTCCCATTCTCTGTATTCTGTCACTGTTTTTTTTCAATCTGCGTTGCTCGCAGGGGGGCGGAGTCAGCGCTGCTACCTGGGTCTTTTCCGATTGGATCTCTAACATCTGCAGTGCTATTCAGAGTTCTGATTCGTTGCAATTTGCTGCAATAATTTACATATCACTTAAATGAATAATAAAATTTAAAATTTACACATTATAATAAAATATTACATTGTCACAAAGCTTTGTTTTATTTGCTGTTCAATCACATACATATTTAATTAAATATGTAATTATACTGATTTAAATGTTTAATATTTTGAACAAATTAACTTGGGAATAGACTGCAAATATACTAATTTGAGTCTGGGTTACATAGCACTAATTGTCAAGCCGGTGTGTTGCCGAAAGCTGAACTGGTGATGGGCTGCTGATCCCCGAAGGCAACAATGAACCTCAGACAACCACCTCCGTTTTTACCGTAACTGATTACATAACCTGCCCATAAACAAACAGTCCTGAGATTAGAGATCATATTTAAACATCAAATGTAATTAAATTCAGTATTATAACGAATAAAATGTATTTGTTATGCAAGGCAAAAGGTGTTTCCATGTGCGAAATGACCACTGCTGATGCATTTATTTGACTGACATCTTGTCCTTGTACTGTATATTGTGTTGCATAATAATACAATTTACAGTGCAGTAAAGACTTTATAAATTAAATATAAACAAACAAACCTTTATGCTTTCTTTAACCTTTCACTGAAGGAGTGCACTAAATTGGTGGTGGTGAGAACCACAAAGCCCATGCTGTGACTGTAACTCAGCAGCTGGGTTGTTTTGTCACAGACAGGCTCAACTCAGAAGTTGAATAGAAAAAGATAACTTTTTTTTAGAGTGCAGAAAAACAAGCATTTTTAGAGTGTATTATTAAAGTATTGGCTGTTTATTAGTGTTTATAATGCACATATTCTGCTTGGCCATATTCTATATCCCTAATCCTAACCAATGCCTAAACTTAACAACTACCTTGCTAACTATTAAGAAGCAGCAAATTATTAGTTTATTGAGGCAAAAATTATAGATAATGGTTTGTTAGTAGTGAGAATTGAACCTTAAAATAAACTGTGACCCAAAGTGGCCATTCTGGGTATTTATTCTAACATGATGGCTGAAATAAACAGATTAATGGTATTTTTTTTTTTAATATTAATTTATGATCCTTATTACTAATGCTGAACATGTAGAAGTTAAGAAAATAGAAGTTTCTATTTAAAAAAAATATATATTGTTCTTCTTTTGATTGTTCATCAACGGATCCTGAAAAAAAAAGTTTACTGGTTTTCACACCAAACAAACAATAGAAAACATTTATTTTAAATTGTCACAATATTATACAATACTACTATTTTTCTGTATTTTTGATCAAATAAATAGATCATTTGTGAGTATAAGTGAGTATAAGGCTTATTTCAATAACACTATTAAAAAAAAAACGGGCAAAAAAGGGCACATAAAGTTTTTAATTATCTGTGAAAACTATTAACAGAGACATTCTTTAAAAAAGTATTCCACTATAAGGCAGAAGTATTTGGCTTTGACATATTGTGTCTCTATGAAAAAGAACTTTCCATAAAATGCTACATTTTCATTTAATTTGTGCAATTATCAAGAATGTTCTTACTCTTCTATAGAATATGCAGACTTACATTTTGAATATCTCTATAATGAATGTGCTGGTACATGTGTGCATTTAATATTTAATGATAAAGAAAAAGGAATTGTTACAGCTTTGCACTGACCATGTGGAACTGTACTGAAAATATTCATTCACTTCTACGCCCTCACATCTCATTTCCAAGGTTATAAACCTTCATGTTGCCACTGAAAATTGGACACACACAAAAAACACAAACACTATGGCCTTTGCAGAACATACACATTTATTTTTTTTTAAATACTGAAGTTGATTAAAAATGGTAGAAAAGATCAATAGTTATTTATATAATTTAAATAAAAAATCTTGCTAGTGATTTAATAAAAATAATAAAAAAGTTAAAAGACATCTTATGCATCAGTTATGCATTAAAAATCAAATCAATAAATCAATACAAAACAGGAATGTACTATGCTGTGCCAGGTTTTATGTTTCACACTGAGGTTCAAAATTATTTTATCTTTGATGTCAAAAGGAAAAAAATTGTGATTGTTTTAGGCAGGGTTTTTAGAGTGGAAGACCAGCGGGCATCATGAGGTAATCAAGGAGTATATAATCAGTGCAGTAACCATGGCAACCTGTCAAAAAAGCATTAGGAAGAGCAACATCTAGATAATAGCAACTGGATGAAAATTGTCTTACGCAGCTAAATATGGATGTAGAAAACCAAATGGTGTGTGTGTGTGTGTGTGTGAGTGTGTGTGAAATATGTTAAAATATAAAAGTATGTTAAAATATAAATCAGCAGTCCCTTTGAAGTGTATTTTAGAGTATAAGACACGTCTAAGACATCCTTGTCTGCTTTATATTTTCAGCTAGTTGGATAATCATTATAGGTTCGTTAAACAGACTCAAGTGATCAAAACCTATGGCCCTGTTCACAGCTGATATATACATTAATTTTGGGTGACCCAATAACAAGTGGTCAGGTGCAACCGATTGCTGGTTCTCTCATTTGCCTCCTGCACTGCAAAAAAAAAAAAAAAAAAGCTTTTTGCTTAGAGCTTTTTTCTTGTTTCCAGCCAAAATACCTACAAATTCTTAAATCAAAAAAGATTTTCTAGACAAGTAAACATTATTGTCTTGTTTTCAGAAAAAAAAAGTCAAATTTAAGTGAGGTTTTGCTTGAAACAAGCAAAATAATCTGCCAATGGGGTAAGCAAAATAATCTTATTTCAAACAGAAGATACTTGTGACCACTTGTGATTTTAATGTTGTTGCTTCCATATGTGGTTGTACTGTAAATTTGAATCTAAATTTAAATGTGATGTTTCAAGAAAAATGATCAATGTTATTTTAGACTCTAGCTTCTGTTTGAACTCTGCATATCCATTTTTGATGTTACTTGCTCAGTTGCTCTATAAGGACTATAACTGTTGTATTTGTCAAGCAGACTGCAAACTTGAATCATTATGGAAGTTGTCAGGAGGAGAAAAAAAAAAGTTCCCACATATTTAATAAGGCCCAGTTCCAGAATCAGATCAATGAGGGGGCTTATGAAATAAAAGAGACATCTAGTTTTACATGTAATATTGTAATAAGTAATGATGTAATAAGAAAATACTTCTCAATATATAGCCAAGAATGTGCACAAAAAGTACTCCCATTTTAATCACTAAAAAGCTTTCAGTTTATTCACCACAATCTAAGAAAGCTGTTACAATCAATGAATCTCTCTATAATGCACAATTCATCTATTACTTACATTGTGTCTACACCTTATTTGTTACAATGAGAGGATTCACAAGCTTAAAAACTTAAAAACAGTCAACAGACTGTGATTGGCTGTACTGTTTAATGCTGCAAAAACACATTGTAAATAGAAACTTTAGAAGCTCTCCTGAGTGCAAACACATACGAATTGGAGTGTTTCGCCAATATCCTATTTTTTCTACAGCCTCAGCGGAGAGTCCTCTTGCTTTAATTTAAGCACCCCTGTAGAACCGGGCCTGTAAAAGAAAGACAGCAAAATCACATGAAGTTTTCAAAGATAAAATTTCAAAGGTAAAACTTTTGAGTGACCTAAATTCAAATGATAATGCACATTTGCATCAATTTTGCAGTTGTTTAGTTACATTATAGACAGTATCACTATTTTTTAAAGATCTTTCAATCAGATGGATGTTTTCTTAGTCAAAGATTATGGAGGTAAATCAGTAGCTAAACTCGAGTGGTTGTTAATCTGAATGTCATTAATATTTATATTTGTAAGTTGAAATTTATACTCACAGGTCTGATGTGAAAAGCTGAATCTTTCAATTTGCACACACAGACAATAATCAAAACAAATTCATTCACACAAAGAAAATAACAGACACAAATGTTTACTACATATTTCCTTTACTTCAATTTGACTTTACTTCAATTTCACTGCACAATGTCAAGCCTACACTTACAACCTCTCAGATCTGGCAGTACAAGTTCAAATCCTAGCACTTTGACTTTTGCTACTCCTTTTGCGGTATTCCTGTTGCAAAACTCACTTGTGCACTTTTATATGCAGATGTGAGAGAGCAGAGCCGGGCTGTGATGCGAATGAAGACTGAATGAAGAATTTTATTGGTCGATGCCTGACCAATGAACAATGCCAGCCATTGCGACTTATCAAGAAATAAAGATGTTTTATTATGTATTAGTTATTTGTAAAACACTGCAAACAATTTTCACTTAATATCCTTAGCTTTGACAGGATTTTAAGACATCTTGTCATTCAGGTATTATATGGTAGACAAATAATGCAACGTCTTTCACATGTAAATCCCACTGCATATCGCTGTACCAGAGCTGCGACATAACTCTGTTGTTTTTATTATTGTTATGTTTTGTAAAAATAATTAAAAACTTCTTAATTGGGTAAAATTCCTAATTTGCTTGTCAGTAATGAACCTTTTTAAATGCAACATTTAAAACAAAGAAATATCAATCTTATAAAAATCTAGTGTTTGATCATGTGTAAATGTACATTAAAAAGCAAAACCTAAAAAAGAAAAAGCAGTTATGACCTGCAATACTGTTTTGAGCAAAATCTTTCCAAATTAACTAAACAGAAATGAGCTAAAATGTAGTACAGTTATTTTATTGGTTAAAAGTTACACTTAAGGTGTTTGGTCACATTTATATGTACATACGTATAAATATGTGTACATACGTATGAGAACATATTGCTGTTTCATTACCCAGAATAAAATACTATTGTACAGCATAGTCAGTGTAGCAGAAATGACTCGAACCAGACAAATTAAAGAGTCGATCAGGGCTGTGGCTGAAACACGAGCTGAATTCTTCAGGAAGGCAACAGGAAGTCATAAAACATTCTGTGCCACAAGTCCAAAGCAAGATAACCAACCAACCACCGCTTTCACAGAACAGCATTCAACATTAACACCACTAGAACAATTATTGACAATTTCAATTCGGAGAAGAGATTTGTCAAATTTGTTGTTCGTAATTGATAAGCAACGCCGGACATCATGTGTAAACCCATGAGAGTATTACACAATATCTTTTGACTTCCCCCACCCAGCAGAACCAGACTGAAATTCCTAAGGGGGGAAGGGGCTTTGAACCTCTGGTCTCCACAGAAATCTTTGTCAAGAGAATGGCAAAGAAACTGTCTTTTCTACATGTATATGGACCAAAATGAACTCCAAAATGACTTCTAAATGAATATCAGTCCATCGCTTAACTCTATATTCATTTATATGTAACCCACACATTTGACTATCATGTTATAATCACTTATTGTGTATGTCTTTTAATAACTATGGGATAGCTTAAGGATACATAGTCATGTCTAGTATCTATGTAATCGAATCTGCTTGCTTGAAATAGTCCTGACAATCAGTTATTGGTCAAATGTATCATATTCTTGTTATAGGAATCATGTCCAAAATTATACCCTGCAAGAGCGGGAAAATTCGGACCACATGCTTGGTAAGATAAACATATGATTTATGATACCCCCGAGCCAAGACAACATTTGAGGTGTGGCCAACAGGCCAGTTTAAATACTCAGGACACCATAAAATCTTGCTTTTAGTCTCTAGCTATGCTTCTCCCTTACGCAACAAAAATATATTTCTCAATATATTACGTAACAATATATTTCATGTGTCTCCATATATTGTGAAATTTACATAGTAATATATCATATGATATATTATATAATAATATATTATATATATGCAAGTTATATATTGCAATATATGGGACAATACTGCAATTATTGCCGTTTTCATATATTGAATAAATACATATTATTATACTATTTAATATATTGTTATGTATATTGAAATATATCCCACATTATATGAAATTATATATTGGAAGAGGCATTATATATATGTAAATATATATGTAAAATTATATGGGATAATATACCTCAATGTACAAGATAATATAATCAGATTTATATGGGAACATGTCTTAAATATGTTGAAAAATATACTGATTTATATTACCTAATATATTATATATAATTATCATATTATATATTGTATACATGGTAAATATGAAATAATCTAATGTACAATGTCTGTCATATATTTTAAAATATAATAGATTGAATAAGACATCAATATAGTTCACATTAACTGAATGAGGTTTATTTCAAAAGACCTGAGAACAAACAGAATGAAAGGCATGTCACCATGGTTCCATCTGTACATAATGTGCTTGACAAATGGCAAGCTGGTTTGCTGGTAGGGATGTGCCATATCATAATTAGTTCCAGGCTATACTTTTTTTTTTTTATGTGAATAGATCCAATAGAAAACAACAACTATAAATGAACAAAAATACTTAAAGGAATTAATAAAACATTTCCTAAAGGACAACTGTTCCTCATTGTAATAAAATAAAGTGCAATCTTCAGTGCAACAAAAACAGAACAATCCCTCAGTGGAAAAAAACAGGACAACAATACTTTAGTGCAGTGTTATGGATCCCGCATGCTAACTTATCAAGACCCACTCTGATTGGCCAGCCTTGGCCAGTCCTTCAGTTGTCCATGGACTTTTTCTTCTCCTGGTGTCTTAACTCACAGATCCTTTTGTTTATGGCCGTTCGTATGTCTGGAATCTTCGCCCCTGGGTGTTGCTGAACAACTGCATCTGTAAATAAGAAAGACATCCATAATGTTAGCCTCTGATTGTTGCAAAAGGGAGGTGAATTGGTGCTGGTGCTGGGATTTTAAAGCTGCTACAGGGGATCTATTTTAATGCTAAAAAATGTTTGATGTGTTCTGACTAGATAGAGAAATCGCTTTATATCTAAAAGAATATCAAAGCTGTTAAAGCTTTTTATTCGTCCATCTGTTTTGCTATTAGTTGTGTACATTTCAGTCCTAAAGTGTTCGTTACCCTTTACAATAACTTTGCAAAATATATTAATCCATTAAAAATAAATACTTATTGTCTTACTGAGTAAAGCTGTAAGCTTCTTGGGGTCCAGAGGCTGGCGTCTCTCTGCAGATGGATCGACCTTGTTGACCCCTCCCGTCAGGTTGGACTTCATTAGGACATCAATGCTGAACAGGCCCAGCAGGAGGGTGCGGGCCATTCCTTTTGCTGTAGGTTGTGCTCTTGCAGTCTCCCAACAATGGGCAGACACTCTGGTGGAGTCATCATTCCCTAGTGGCACCTAATTAATTGTAAGAAGGAAAGACAAACCAGAATAAAAACAAAGAAAATCACCAGTGACACAATGTTTTATGTTTTTAATTGACCATTACAAAAATGTACTTACTGATGTTGGTTTGGGAGATGTGGGTTGAGGAGGTGATGGTAGAGCAACACTGGCCTCAAATTCGCTTTCACCTCCATTGCTTGAGCTCTCTGTGATCTTGTCCGAAATGAGGGTCCTCACAGCTGCTAAGAGTGATGGAATTTCTGGAAAATATGGCCCACCGAATTTACCACAACAGGACTCCAAACAAGTTGTAAATACATAACATGTAAAAATCTAAATACACCTCCGCTCATTTTTTGGTGTCTCAAAGTGTAGCAAAATGAGTTAGTGAGGAATTCTGAAAGCATTACAGGGTTTCTGCCAGACCAATTTTGCGTCAGTGGCGCTACAGTGTTTAGCCCTAGGCTAAATTTTTCCTACAGGAAACCCTATACTACATCAGTAGATATCCCTTAAAAATGTTACATCTCTAACAATAACAACAAAAATAAGGAGACAGAGATTTATTCAATCTAAAAGAATCACTATTTTAATCTACAAGAGATAGTTGCCTTTAACTGCCATTTTGCGTAGCCTGGCGTTCTCCTTATGTAAAGCCTTGACTAGGGTCTCAAGATCTTTACTGGCTGCAGAAGATCCTACACTCTGCTGGTCCTGCAGTCTTTCATTCTCTTCCCTGAGGGCCCTGATCTCCTCCTCAAGTGCCTCTAAAGCAGTCCCCACTGGGCTGAGGATAGGTTCTTCTTGAGGAAAAACCTCTAATTCAGACTGTCTTGCAGCTATGAGTCTGTAGTTTTTCTGTTGGGTAAAAATGATCAAATCAATTATGTATGAAACAATACACACAAAAGTTAGGAAAATGAAACCAAAAACTGATTAAAATGAATCATTAAGTTTAATAGGTTCCATGGATAGACTCTGTTTAAATTCATAGCTGTAGTACTATAGGTCCTTTTTTTTTTGTTTTTTTGCCAGGAACGTTCTTGTACAACCCAGCAG
The DNA here is from genome assembly GCF_963082965.1 of Carassius carassius. Lineage (NCBI taxonomy): Eukaryota > Metazoa > Chordata > Actinopteri > Cypriniformes > Cyprinidae > Carassius > Carassius carassius. The sequence continues at coordinate 14,791,922 of NC_081794.1, forward strand.
CGCTAACATATACAGACACACAAACACCTATGGGCAATTTAGAGTCACCAATTAACCTAACATGCATGCAACCCTTGGCCTGTGGGATGAAGCTAGAGTACCCAGAGAGAATAGCAAACTCCACACAGAAAGGCCCCAGCCAGCCAGCGGGTTTGAACCCAGAACCCTCCCAGCAAGCAATAGCCGTCATTTCACCGTCTAGGTTAACTATAGACCCAATATAGTCCGGCAATGATTAACACTTCTAGGCAAAATAACCTTGAATTTGGTTACATGTCGCTTCTGCCAAAATAACTTGTGATATGTATGATATTCCATTATGTACGCAAAGTCAACAGTGATTACAAGGTGTTTGGTTTCATTTGGTCTATTAAATTTTCACTGACAGCCCAAATTTTGCCTTGTTTTAGCCTAGACGTTTGGACTCTTTTAGCCTGTGTTTGGATGGCTATTAGACGTCTTTTAAACACAAAATTGCTTGCTGGGCTCTTGCTGTGAGGCGACAGTGCAAACCATTGTCAGAAATGTACAAATACAGACAGAAATGTAAAAATATATTATCAAAATAGCTGTCATGAAAAGAACCCTATTACCTTTTTTGGAACTTGTTCTACAGTTTCTTCCTGTGTGTCAAGGTAAAGTTTGTTGGGTACCCTCTTTCTCTTCTTGCTTTTTGGTAGGTCCTCTTGCAAGAGTTTCTGCTCAGCAACCTTAAGTGTAGACTCCTTTTCTGTTAGTAAGAAGTAGTAGCAAGACAGAATTTAATGGCTAGAAACAAAACTATGTGGCTTACATTACATCAAATACTGTATTTTACTGTCAAATTTTGTACTGTTTTTACAGTTTTTTGTATCGTTTTCCCCCTGTTTTTTTATAAGTTTAGACTGTTCATTTTAACACGTTAAATTTTGCTGTCATGTAACTTACAGCAGCTAACTGAATTTCCCTGACAATGTTGACAGTTAAGTATTCTTATTAACCCAAATCTCAGCTGACAATCTTCAATTTAGGACTTTTAAAGTATGTGTTTAATTAATGTTTCACTTCTAAATAAAAATTCATACTCATGTGACTATGGCCCTTTGGAAGTTCAAATTAAGCGCGGGACTCACGTGACGGCCGTTAGCTAGCTCGTCACTGTCCCGAAGCTAGCTACTAGCCTACAGCGAACGTTACTTGGCCAATAATGCAAAACCTCAACAGGATAATTGCTATCAATAATGTTGCATGACTAACCAAGTAAAACAATATAAAAAAGCACTGTACTTGCCTGCCAACTGCAAAATGTGTGCTGTTTCAACCGGCCACCCATTTGTAGGCCTCTTGCCACCGATGCTGCGGCACTCGATAAGATACTCCTTTTTAGAGTTTTCAGGATCGAAGTCTACAATCCAATTTACGGGGACTATACTGAGAGCATCTTTATCCTTCCCCTTTGACCAGCTCACTAGCGCAAACTTCATCTTTTTTTTTCTCCTCTCACCGCTGAGGCACGTACGCACAGACGCAGAATAGCGGTGGTTAAGCGCATGCGCAATATGTTCGCGCGGTGCAAAGGCGCGCAAGCGTGGGATCTTGCAGTGTCGTAAACCGGATTATCATCTCTGCGCATGCGCATAACGGATCGTGCAAGCAGAAAAGTGGTACCGACATTGATCGAGGGTTCCGTTCCAGAAGAAGAGAGGCATGGACGGAAGGAGAAGAAAATACACTGCCCCTGGTTCAGAATATGAGATTCCATCAAGAACAAGGAGATACTGGAAAAGGAGGTTTGTGTTTTACTCCAGCCTAGTTAAGTTACGTTATTAAACAGTTGTTCTGTATTTACTTCTTTTTTCTTTTTTTTTTTACTAAATTTCGCTTTGTGAATATGATATTTCCCTAAAATGATCAATAGATTAACTAGGTATATTTCTTTCTGCTTTTTACTCTTGTTATCATGGAAGCCAAACAGTACATTTTTCCAAAACAAAGAAAAATCAGCAATAAGATTAACAGTAATGTATCGGGACAGATCTTTCCAGAATGTGATGGCATAGGGACATTGCCAGAACAGATGTACCATTGTTTCTGGACATATTCCACAAAAAGAACAGTTAACACATATGTCAAGCTTAAACCTAAGGAGATAATGCTTAGCAGGATAATACCTATGTATGATTTTGAAAGAGACTTCTCTTACTTTATTCGTAAGGAGATATTTGTAAGGAAGGTATATTCCCACAATTCAGGTTGTTAACAAAGTTAGACCAATAAGGAACAACATTAGGTATGCTGGTAACATCTTTCTGGAAGTTGTTCTGTATTTACTGTTGTAGTTTCGTGTGGGTTTTTACAAGCTTGCGGCTAAACGTAGCTAGCATGTAGCACACTGGCTCGCAAATAGGGTTGTGCCGATGGACGATATCAACGTCGATATCACCCGATGACACGAGAGGTGAACTAAGTTACGTTAGGCCTAATCTGCAGCCTTAAGACCCAGCCAAGCAATTCATTATTTCTGTTTCTCATAATAGTTTTTTTTAATATATATATATATATAATCAACATTTGCATAGGTAGGTACTAGATGTGTTGGGGAATGTATCATGTAACATTTTATTTATATCCAGCTATAATGAACGAAATGACTTGAAAAAAGATTCGTTAATTTTGCTGAACGAGATTCAAAGATCCGAGTCAGTAAAATGATCCGAACCAATCACTGATTGTGCTGTAGTGACTGTCTGATACCCGTAAGATCCAATAGAAGAAGTGGCGCATTCAGATCGCGCCTGCGCCGCTGTCAGTGTGAGCAGGGTAGACAGTCAGATGAGAGCAGATCTGATGAAACAGCTGGCAGCAGCACGGAGCATTTCTTGGAAAGTTGGACTTTGGATGCGTTATCTGGAGTGTTGTCATCGGAGAGAGAGAAGTGAAGTGAAAGTCAGAGGAAGCGCTGTGAACAATCTTCCTTAAAGGGATAGTTCACTTTAAAATGAAAATTCTGTCATCATGTTGATTCAAACCTGTAGGAATACTATGGAAGTCAATGGGACAGAAACTGTGTGGTTACTGATATTTCGTCTAAATATCTTCCTTTCTGTTCAGCAGAAGAAAGAAATTCATACAGGTTTGAAACAACATGAGGGTGAGAATGATTCAGAATTTTCATTTTAAAGTGAACTATTCCTTTAAATGACTATATGATAATGTCGCTTTGGTGAGTGAAATTTCAGATATTATTCTGATGTCATTTGGGAAACATGTCAAAGTCTCTGAAACGATTCAGTACAAGCTGAGTTTGAGTATGTCGCGAAATAAAATAACGAAATTATAGTGAAGTAGAAAAAATATATATGTATGTAAATTAAAAAATGCTTGCCACACCCTACGCCCTGGACAGCCTCTGACAATAGATATTATTTAAAATAAGGACATTTTTTCATTCTTATCGCAGGAAACTGACTGAGGCCATCAACATGCATCAGTCAAACCAGGAAACGGTGAGTCATGAACATGACCTTTTGTGTGTATTTTGTAGACCTAGACAGTACGCTGCACTAAATGGCCACATTTTATAACCAGTTCATTGAAATGTAATCCTTCTTGATTACTATCTGTTAAGAAAATTGAGCAAATAAGTAGTCCTGGGTCAGACCAAATGTTGAGTGGGATAATTGGAAAGCCCTCCATTTGAGCCATTTGGTGGAAAAATCTTATCTTGCCATCCACTTTGCAGGCGGTCAGCATTGGACACTTATCGTCTTCCCTTTTTTAAGAGAGTTCCATAGAGTACATTTTTGCTAGGATTTATGAAATATTGGTATATGAAATACAGCCTAATTATAATGCATATCAAACATACACCAGCAGAATATATATATATATATATATATATATATATATATATATATATAATATATAATATATGAAGAGTTATTTTCCAAAACACTATATTTCCATTTTCAAAAATATTCCAAAATGATGGGGGGTTTTTTGTGCTTCTCAGTAAATATCAGTAAAAGCAAAGTTTTGTTGTCTGAATTGGGTAAGGACAAATCAGATAACATTAACCCAATTGCAATTGCTATTCTTACACAGCAGAACCTGGATCTGGATTCCTCCGACCACGACTCTGACAGTGGCTCAGAAGACGCACATGATGGTGGTGGGATTACTGTAAGGAATCTACTAATATTTGCTACTACAACTAATCTACTGTTTTCTGTGTTTGACTATTTCACTGAAAGCACTTCTTCTAAGACTTCTCTATTCTTACACAGCAGGACCTGGATCAGGATTCCTATGACAACAGATCTGAAAATGCACATGATGTTGATGACATTACAGTAAGTAATTTTAACAGTGCAATGATCTGATTTTCGTGTCTTCAAACTTTAACTATTTCGCTTTCCTAGCCTTTTTTTAAATTAACCTAAGTCTTATTTTTACCCTGTATACAACAATGCCACATCTTTAATATTTTTGTCAAGTTTTAATTTTGTGCAAAATTCCTAGTGTTTATGCTTGTCAACTATGCCTTGGACTTACTGTATTTTCCCATTACAGAGCCTGCACGCAGACCCTGAATCCAATGAACTACCACCAAATTTGAGCCTAACAACAGAGTCATCAATCTTCAGTTTTGAGGACAGTGTTGATTTTGGTGTGTTTGAACCACTATGGCAGTCTTTTACTGACTCTGAATCCATTTCATTAATGAATGGTTTCCTCCAGTAAATGATGAGCCACTTTACACAGGCTCACAACTAACCAAAGCTCAGAGTTTTTTACTTATCCTTTCATATGCTTTGAGACACTCACTTACTGGTGTGGCCCTGTCTGATCTTTTAGATTTGATTAATATCCACTGTCCAGAAAATGTTCTAACTTCAAAGCATCTGTTCTTAAAAGAGCTTAAACCAATACAAGGTCACCTAGAATGTCACATATACTGTCCCAACTGTGAATATTACATCGGCGACCAAGTCACTGAAGGGCAGTGTTCTATATGTAACTCTACATGGGATAGAAACAGCTCACTGAAGAATGGAAATTTCTTCCTATACTTACCCATCCAAACGCAACTGGAACATCTTCTTCAAAGAGAAGATATTGCATCTTGTCTTAAGTCAGGAAATGGCACATGTAATTCAGACGATTATGATGACATATGTTGTGGTAAAATGTATCATAATCTGAACAAAGATGGCGGCCCACTAGATAGTCCTCATGCATTCTCCTTAACATTAAATTGTGATGGAGTTCCAGTATTCAAATCATCCCAGTATGGAATTTGGCCATTACAAGGGATGGTAAACGAGCTTCCTTATCTTGTCCGTAAAGAGAATGTTTTACTTTTTGGCCTATGGTTTGGTACTAAAAAGCCAAATGTTAATACATTTTTAAAACCATTCACAAAAGAGTGTCAGTCATTGTCAACTGTTGGCTTCAAGTTACACAGCAACAACATTGTGAATCATTGTAGAGTGATAGCAGCTGTTATGATGTGTGATTCAGTTGCCAGGCCCATTCTGCAAAACATGACCCAATTTAATGGTCATTATGGGTGCAGCCTCTGCCTACATCCTGGTGAACAAGTTCCAAAGGGAAATGGAACTGTTAGGGTTTATCCATACAAAGAAGTTCCCAAAAGGGATCATGCTTCAACCCTAAATGATGCAAGGGAGGCTGTGCGTACCACACAATCTGTGAGGGGCATTAAAGGGCCCACATGTCTTGTCAACATCCCACACTTTGACCTCATATCTGGAATGCCTCCTGACCATATGCATAATGTACATCTTGGAGTTGTTCGGCAAATGACAAGCATGTGGCTGGATAGTGAACACCATGAGGAGCCATACTATATTGGTAATTGTGTTCCTGAGCTCGACAAACAACTCTTGAGAATTAAACCACCTTGCAATATCACAAGAGTGCCCCGCTCTTTTCAGCAAAGGAAGTTTTGGAAAGCCAGTGAATGGCAGAACTGGTTACTTTTTTATAGCATCTTTGTGCTAAAGGGAATACTACCCCATGCATTTTACCAGCACTGGTTAATCCTTGTCACCTTCATGTTCTTGCTATGTAAGGACACTGTCACATCAGAGGGGTTAAAAAGATGTGAAAAACTAGTTGTTGAGTTTGTCAAACAGTTTGAAACACTGTATGGAAAGGAAAATGTGTCATTTAACGTACATTTATGTCTTCATTTGCCGGACTCTGTGAGAAATTGGGGACCTTTGTGGGCACATTCAGGATATATTTTTGAGTCTTTTAATGGGGAGATACTGAAGATGTTTCATAGCACCCAGTGTGTTCCCTTACAAATAATGAAACAATTCACATATAGACAAGTGTTGCCTCTTTTGAAAAACAATGCACTGAGAAATGCTGTGCCTAGATGTATACAGCTGTATAACAACTTGACTGGTTTAAAAAAGCTGAAACAGTTTGAAAGAGTAGCAGATCAAGTTGTGACCCTTGGTTTACACTATGTACGAAAACTTACTAACGAAGAGATACTGGCTATGAGAGAGAAACTTTCAGTCACCACGGATACAATTGTGAAAATATTCAGTAGAACTTTCGTCAAAGGAGAACTGTATTACTCAGAGCAGTTCACTAGAGTAATGAAAAGGAACAGCTTCACTGTTTTGTTGGATAATGGACACATAATCACTGTATATTATTACATTGTGGTAGAGAGACTTGATGACAGAAAATGTTTTGATGTTGGAAGACAGTATGACAAATCACACAGTTCAGTGCTAAATTTAGAAAATGTAGTTTGCTTGAAAAGAGTGTTACAGGGCAGGAAAAAGGTTTTTGATGTGATGCAATTCAACAGGAAATGTATGTTAGTTGATCTGCCACATTATGCCAACCTTTATGCATGTATACCTCCACGTTGCAGTGTGGAGGACTGAAATGTCATGTGGAGGAATAAAATGTTGAGGATGAAATGTCATGTAGGAGAATAAAAAGTGGACTCAAAAAAAAAAAATGTTGTAATTGCTGCTGTTAATGATAATTTATTTTATAATACTCTCATCTACATTTTACAATATATGAATCAATACATAGCCATATATGGTCCATCCATATGGATATATAATGTAAAATATAATGAATGTGAATGCAAAAATTTGATTTGGACTATTGTTAATCAACCTCTCTGTAAACCTATCCATGAGCTTGCTTAACTCATAAAAAAAATTCTTTGTTTCAATAAACATACATGCAATAATGTAATACAGTTTTGTTTGTATATCAATGTATTTTAATATATGAATCAATATATAGCAATAGGTTGTCCATCCATATATTGCTATATATTTTCAAATATATGAGGAAGTTTCTGATACATTGAAATATATTTTCTAATGTATTGCAATATAAATTCTAGTATATTGCAATATATTTTTGTTTCGTAAGGGCTGCTACTAGTCATGCCAGCTTTTAGTCTCTAGCTATGCTTCTGCTATTAGTCATGCCTGCTTTTAGTTTGCTTTTAGCTTTGCTTCTTAGCTTTAGCTTTTAGCCATGCTGTTTGTCATCACTGTTCTTTGAGCACGGTTCCAGCGTGCTTCAGCCTGCACGCCTGCTGCTACTTAGCCACGATGAGAAGGAACACCACCTAGTCTCGCCAAACTTTACTTCTTTTCTTTTACGTTTGAGAGTTCCGTGTTCTGGGTTAAGTTTTGTAATGTCGAGTTCAACTTCAGCCAGCTACACACAACTCTCTGTATCTTCAGCCAACACCCAACCATGGGCTTCTCAAGACGTCACTTCAACGACTACTGAACTTCCAGCCAATCAGCGACAACAAGGGGACACCTTTACTCAGGCAATGTACCTTCAGACATTTGTACTGGACTGGTGTATCTAATATAATTTTAACCTCATTGAGGAACTCAATGCGAGGGTTAATTAAGTGATTGATGGCTGTTCATGTCTATGCAATTTAACGTATTGCTGTAAACTTGGGATTCCACATTTCCATTCTCTTAAACTCATCTTTCCCTAACTTTCGATCTTCCTGCAACTTGTGTGAATGTGTGAGTGCGTGCGTTTATGTGTTAGAATAGTTTATAGTTTATATTCTGTTCAAATTCCCTTTAAAATCTTAAATGATTCCCTTTGAGCTAAGTTGACCTGTTTCCCTTACATCAGCATAGTTATCCATGCACAATCAATGCACATTATGTGTTAATAATTACTAGAAATTGCTGCAAATATAGTGAAACTTCTGTCTGTCCCCATTAATCCCATTCAAACATATTGACAGCGCTGAGTTGTTTAGAACTATTGATTGCTCCATTAACCACGTGACCATGTGGCGGTGAGATCAAAGCATGCTACAACTGTTTCTCAGTGCCTCTGGTACAGCTATATTACTCTGCAATATGCAATTGGATATACATATCAAAGATGTTGCATTATTTGTCTACCAGACAATACCTGAATGATAAGATGAATGCAGTGTCTTAAAATCCTGTAAAAGTTAAGGATATTCAGTGAAAATAGTTTGCAGTGTTTTACAAATAACTGATACATATGCATAAAACACAAATTTCTTTCTTGGCAAGTCGCGATGGCTGCCATTGTTCATTGGTCAGGCATCGACCAATAAAATGTCTTCATTCACGCCACAGACCCCCATACCCCCCACCCTGGCTCTACTCTCTCATATCTGCAAATTCAACAACTTTGCAACAGGAATACCGCAAAATCAGTAGCAAAAGTCAAAGCGCTAGGATTTGAACTCGTACTGCTAGATCTGAGAGTTTGTATGTGCCGACTTGACATTGTGCAGCGAAATTGACGTAAATTGCAAAACATCTGGATGTGTCATTTTCTTTATGTGAATGTCATTCTACACATTTGTAGCTATTAATCTGCAACTTCCAATTCAAAACACAGGTGTTTTGATCATTGTCTGTGTGTGCAAATTTAATGATTCAGCTTTTCACATCTGAGCTGTGAGTAAAAATTTCAACGTACAAATACGAATATTAATATGACAAGTTCTCACATTCAGATCAACAAGCTCTCGAGTTTTGTTACTGTTTTACCTTTATAAAAGATACACAACCAACAAACTTCAGAAGCCCATACTTTACTGCAGTGGATTATTGACAGGTATAAGTAGATGGTCATTTTACACATCCACACTGGTTAGCATTTACAATATGGTCACATTCTGTTTCTGATATGTTCAATTCAATTCAATCCAATTCAAGTTTATTTGTATAGCGCTTTTTACAATACAAATCGTTACAAAGCAACTTTACAGAAAATTATGTTTCTACAATATTTAGTAGTAGCTAGTAGTTTGTGCACGATTGACAGGATTTTAGAAAAATAAAAATAATAATAATAATACAAGACGTAGTCAGCTAGATGATGAACTATCAATATTATTAATTAATAGTAATTATATGATGCAGTCACACATGTAGCAATAATTGTTAGTTCTGTTTGTTGATTCAAGGTTAGGATCATCTGGGGTCCTCTGAGGGTCAGCATCATCTCTTCTCAGGTGTTCTGGATCCAGACTGGAGCTTGTGTAAATCCTAGTTACCACGGGATGTAAATCCCGTGGCAAAACATAGAAACAAAATAGAGACATCATTAGCATAGCTGCTGATCCAACAAAGTAAAATTAGTTTAACCCAAGCTAAAGAATAAAAATGCAGATGCTACTACACTCACAATTTAAGAGATACATTATTCGAATGCTTGGCGAAAGAGATGCGTTTTTAATCTAGATTTAAACAGAGAGAGTGTGTCTGAACCCGAACATTATCAGGAAGGCTATTCCAGAGTTTGGGAGCCAAATGTGAAAAAGCTCTGCCTCCTTTAGTAGACTTTGCTATCCTAGGAACTACCAAAAGTCCAGCGTTTTGTGACCTTAGGGTGCGTGATGGGTTGTAGCGTGGTAGAAGGCTAGTTAGGTACGCAGGAGCTAAACCATTTAGGGCCTTATAGGTAAGTAATGATAATTTGTAACTGATACGGAACTTAATAGGTAGCCAGTGCAGAGACTGTAAAATTGGGGTAATATGATCATATTTTCTTGACCTGGTAAGGACTCTAGCTGCTGCATTTTGGACTACCTGTAGCTTGTTTATTGACGAAGCAGGACAACCACCTAGAAGTGCATAACAATAGTCCAGTCTAGAGGTCATGAAAGCATGAACTAGCTTTTCTGCATCAGAAACAGATAACATGTTTCGTAGCTTGGCAATGTTTCTAAGATGTAAGAATGCAGTTTTTGTAACATTGGAAATATGATTTTCAAAAGACAAATTGCTGTCCAATATAACACCCAGATTTCTGACTGTAGAGGAAGTAACAGTACATCCGTCTAGTTGCAGATTGTAATCTACAAGATTCTGTGTGGTGTTTTTCGGTCCAATAATTAATATCTCTGTCTTATCCGAATTTAATTGGAGAAAATTATTTGTCATCCAATCTTTTACATTTTTAACACACTCTAGCTTAGATAATTGGGAAGTTTCATCTGGTCTCGTTGAGATATATAGCTGAGTATCATCAGCATAACAGTGGAAGCTAATTCCGTATTTTCTAATAATATTACCAAGGGGCAACATGTATATTGAAAATAGAAGGGGACCTAGGACGGATCCTTGTGGCACTCCATATTTTACTGATGATAAATGAGATGACACCCCATTTAAGTAAACAAAATGGTAGCGATCGGACAGGTAGGATCTAAACCATCTTAGAGCCTGCCCTTGAATACCTGTATAGTTTTGTAATCGATCTATGAGTATGTCATGATCTATGGTGTCGAACGCAGCACTAAGATCAAGTAAGACTAGAAATGAGATGCAGCCTTGATCTGACGCAATGAGCAGGTCATTTGTAATTTTAACAAGTGCAGTTTCTGTGCTATGGTGGGGCCTAAAACCTGACTGAAATTCTTCATACAGATCATTTTTATGCAGGAAGGTGCTCAATTGAGCAGACACAACTTTTTCTAAAATTTTAGACATAAATGGAAGATTTGAAATAGGCCTATAATTTGCCAGTACACTAGGATCTAGTTTTGGTTTCTTAATAAGAGGCTTGATAACCGCCAGCTTGAATGGTTTTGGGACGTGACCTAAAGATAACGATGAGTTAATGATATTGAGAAGCGGTTCTTCGGCTACAGGTAACAGCTCTTTTAGTAATTTAGTGGGTACAGGATCTAATAAACATGTTGTTGGTTTAGATACAGTGATAAGTTTATTTAGCCCTTCCTGTCCTATATTTGTAAAGCACTGCAGTTTATCTTTGGGTGCGATGGATGAAACTGAAGTGTTAGACGCTGTAGAATCTACATTCGCTACTGTATTTCTAATGTTATCTATTTTATCAGTGAAGAAATTCATAAAGTCATTACTATTTAACGTTGGTGGAATATTTGAATCAGGTGGCGTCTGGTAATTTGTTAATTTAGCCACTGTGCTAAATAAAAACCTTGGATTGTTTTGGTTATTTTCAATGAGTTTGTGGATATGCTCTGCCCTAGCAGTTTTTAGAGCCTGTCTATACCTGGACATACTGTTTTTCCATGCAATTTTAAAAACTTCCAAGTTAGTTTTTCTCCATTTGAGTTCAAGACTACGAGTTACTTTCTTGAGAGAGTGAGTATTACTGTTATACCATGGTACAGTACGTTTTTCTCTAACCTTTTTCAATTTGATGGGGGCAACAGCTTCTAATGTATTAGAGAAAATAGTGCCCATGTTGTCAGTAATTTCGTCTAATTCATGTGTATTTTTGGGTACAAATAGCAGTTGAGATAGATCATGCAGGTTATTTGCGAATCTGTCTTTGGTGGCTGGAACAATAGTTCTGCCCAGACGGTAACGCTGAGACATATAGTTAATATCAGATATACGCAGCATGCACGATACAAGGAAATGGTCTGTAATATCATCACTTTGGGGTACAATATCTACAGCAGTAAGATCGATTCCATGCGATATAATTAGATCTAGTGTATGATTAAAACGATGAGTGGGCCCGGTGACATTTTGCTTGACTCCAAAGGAGTTTATTAGGTCAGTAAACGCAAGTCCTAATGTATCATTTGCATTATCAACGTGAATATTAAAATCTCCCATGATTAGCGCCTTATCAACTGTAACTAGAAGGTCTGAGAGGAAATCTGCAAATTCTCATGCTTATAACAGTAGTTTGGTGGAGTGGACTCATTTAGACCAAAATAATCATTTGGTTTAGCCAGGTTTCAGTCAAGCAGAGTACATCAAAACTATTTTCTGTGATCATTTCATTTACAATAACTGCTTTGGGTGTGAGTGATCTAATATTTATGAGCCCAAACTTTAAAAATTGTTTTTGTTCATTTACTTTACATTTTTCTGGTTTAATTACGATAAGATTTTTTCTAGATCCTACATTATATTTTGACCTCACTATTCGGGGAACAGACACAGTCTTAATAGTTTTTACAGCGCAAGTACTTTTATCATTTAAGCGGGTGGAACAAACTCATCATAATAGTTATTTGAGAATTGTCTTACTAGTCACATGGAGCGAAGTGTCCTGGAGATGTTGTCAGAAAGCAGCTCCGCTCCGATTCTGCTGGGGTGTAATCCATCAGCGCGAAACAGCCTAGGACGCTCCCAGAAAAGATTCCAGTTATTAACAAATAGCAGTTTCTGTTCTTTACACCATGACAACAACCATTCATTTAAAGCAAAAAGTCTACTGAACCTTTCGTGTCCTCGTCGATACGTGGGCAGTGGTCCAGACACGACGATCGTCGCCGCGGGTGTCGTGCTGCGAACCGTCTCGATCAGGCTGCTGAAGTCCCTCTTCAGCGTCTCCGTCTGCCGCAGCGTGGTGTAGTTAACCCCGGCGTGAAGCACGACCGCTCTGGGGCTCTCGTCGACCTTCAGGATCGCGGGTATCTGCGCAGAAACATCGAGAACACGAGCACCAGGCAAACAATGAGTGTGCACTTTACCTTCGGCTAACGTAGCACTTACGTGTCGGACGATGGAGTCTCCGATGATCACAGCGTCGCATCCTGTCTCGCGGAGGGGAGCGAAGCGGTTCCGGATGGAGATGTCGAAGGCAGGAGGGGGAGAAGTCGTCGCCCGGGACCCGGCTCGCGTCCTCCGCTGTGGATGCACCCAGGGTCCGTGGTGTCCCGGCGTCGCAGTGAAGGACATCTGGGAAGATCGCGTCCTGGGTGCACCGGGCCTGTGCAGAGAAACACACGGAGTAGACGTGGTGGGAGTGTTAGCAGATCGCTGTATACTTACCCCGGACTTGTGAGCGTCAGCCCGGGATGATTCCAGCGCGGCTCTCCGCTCTCTCAGCTGGGCCTGCCTCACCTCCAGGTCGCGAATCTGCTTTCCCACGGCTTCGAGCTCGAGCTGCACAGAGTGGAGACATTCTTCCGCCATTAAAGCAAGTAACAGTGAGTACAGCAGTGGTAATGTGTGTGAATAGAGTATTAGCAATGTAAGCGCAGTTAGCTCAAATATGTGGATTGAGTGATTCAATCATTAAATCTTTTGTACCCCAGTGTACCAGCTGTATAGAGCTTATGAACACTGGATAGCTCAAAACATATGTTAGGTGTCAAAATATATTAAAATATAGCATAGGAAGATAGAAAACAAATTAAATATCACAATAGCAGGTGAGGAATGACAAGTGCTATTCGAGAACATGTGAAGGCTGGGTGTTATGTGTTTCCCTCTTTTGAACTCGAGTCTTAACAAGCAACCTGCCCTCCATCATCAAGAATAACTCACATTCCTTCAAATGAATGACACTCGCGGGCATAACAAGAAAACATATCTATCATCCAAATTAAAGTGTTGGGATATATTTGTAGATTGAAAAAGAGGTGTGCTTGGAGAAGATTTTTTATGAGGAACAGCTGGTACGGATATAGAATCAGTTAAGTGTGATTTAAATATATCCATAGAAAGGATAAAGTGAATCACTTTAAGAGATTTATTTAGGCAGATACTCAGTCACATGCTTAAGCAGCTGTAGGGTAAAGGAGTCACACATCATCAGAAGACACATGATGGCAAAGTATTATTGGGTGAACCTCATGATACGTGTCAAAAATAATATTTATACTGTTAGTACATTGATTGATTGATTGATTGCACTGTGGCAATATTTTCGGAACAATTAAGGTTAGGGTTATTTTTTTATAACCCTATACATTTTACCTCATAATTTTCATTATTGTAATGGGTCTGGAGTTTTCTTTCTCATTTTCCCACTCATACTATAATACAGCCATTTTTCCCCCTGTAGTATACTAAAATACTGTTTTGGGAAGATTTTTATATCAATGAAATACTTTACATAATCCTTAATGTTTAAATATTTCTTAATTTTGTTGATTTGAGAGCTTTCACAGCTTTTACTTATTTAAGTATTATTTATGTAGTATTATAGTATTTATCAATATTTTTTATTAACCTTTTTTTTTATATTTTCACTTACTGTCCATTTCCAATTTAATTGTAATTGTTTTTGTAATTTTAAAATGTGCTCATCCTTTTATTAGATTTTTAATATTTCTATTTAGCTTTAATTTATATTTATTTGTTTTATTTTTAGTAATTTAATACTTCAATTTAAGCTTATTTAAGTTCACTTAATTTCTAATTTAATTTTTCAAAGTCTTTCATTCAGTATTTACTTTATTTCAGCTTTATTTAAAATAATTAAAATAAGTTTTAATACGTTTTAATTAATAAAAAGACTGTTTCACAGTTCTGCGTTGCCAAACTTGACCTTTAAGGTTTGCAGCGTATGGCATCATACCCTGCAGATGATGCTGTGCGATTATGTACGTAGCTATATATTTCCATATCTCAAAAAACCAATAACTTTTGTCATGTCAACGCTTCCGCCAGTTAAAATACTGCCGTTGACAGTATTTCAACATTGGTGAGATTTATAAAGGTGTGAAGCATCGATAAGAACTCTGCTGGGTACGTATGATTGACTTCTTGGCAATGAAATTGATCTTTCTGAAGAGACTATGTAGAGTTTATGAGGTCATTTCAGTTTATTTTCAGGCTGATCCACCATGTACCATAGGTGCTGTCTGGGAATTAATCCAACATTATAACAACAAGCCGTAGTGGTGATGCAACCAGAAAGCAACATTTTAATGCAAAATTTCCTAACCTAGAAACACCCCACCCTCTCTCTGTAGTATTCAAAATATTGTTGGTGTTATACAAAATAACTGCTTAGATGTAGAGACATCCCTCCTTGCATGTACTTTCCTGTTTTACAGAATTGTAATTCTGCAATAATTATATCAGTTGCACCAAATTAACTTGTCCATTGAATCATACCCCCCACCAAAAAAATAAATAAAATTATATATATATATATATATATATATATATATATATATATATATATATATATATATATATATATATATATATATATATATATATATATAATATATATATATTAATATTATTTGTCCTCTGAATGAAATGGCCATTGTTTGCTTAATGGATTTTAAATTGGGACACCATCATGAACTGAATGTTACGTTTTAGATGTTAGACAGTTGAGAGCTCTGGAGGAAAAAGAGCAGTGGAGTCTGGACTCTGAGATCAAAGATGCTTTTCTCTGGCTCCTCTCCAGTTCTGCTTCCCTCTTTATGTCTCGGCCTGGATAAGCAGACAGATCTGCAGGCACTGCAAACTACTGTTCTGCGTTCTCAAGCAAGATGTTGGCATGAAACAACACCACATTTAATCAGGTTCTCTTTACGACGACATCGTGTTTTGGCAAAAGACCAAAATCCAGAGATGAAACCAAAAGTATAATTAGGGCTTATTAGAGTGGAAAAAGGTCATCAAGGCTGATTAGGGTAATATGGCTTTGAACAGATTTCGGTGTGTGTGAAAGCGAATGATAATATTTTCAGCATCTACCAGTTCTGTTTCAGGTTTATTTTTCTAACAAAACCTGACAACCTGAGTTGCTAAAATCGATGTTAAATGAGAGGTCAGTGACAGAGGACCTGTCCTGCTCTCGTCCATATCTTATCATCAAAAACTGAAAGATAGACAGAGACAGTCTGTAATTCTTGTAAAGGATAATCCCCACTACCCCACTTTTTTCACACAATTATAGAACTCCACTTCAGTCAAAAGGCAAACAAAATGAGTGTGGTCCACAGGCTGTTTATGCCAAGGATTTAGTGTAATCAGGAATATTATTGTCATTTTTAAATTCATTTCAAACCAAACAGACTGTTAATTTTGAAGGCTGAAACCCATCACTGTCCATGTCTTTTACATTTTAAATTGTTCACATTTTGTAATATATATATATATATATATATATATATATATATATATATATATATATACAGCTGCTCTTTTAACTGTAGTCACTAGCGGCAAACCAGCGAAGACAGATCAGTAATATTCTGGCATAGAAATTTGCTATGACAATTGTTGTAATGTTGTTGTTGGAGCCTAGTGATGGTTGACCAGAACACTTCCTGTAACACAAAGCAACAAGCTTGCACAGTTACATAACATTACCATTCAAAAGTTTTAGACTTTTTAACAGAAGTCTCTTATGCTCTCCATGACTTAATATATTTGATCAAGTAAAATAGTAATATTGTGAAAAATTATTACAATTAAAAATATATTTTTTTCGTTTTCAATCATTCTAAATGATAATTTAAGTTTAAGAAACATATCTTGTTAAAATGGTTGCACTGCTTAATACGTTGTGGAAACTGTGATTATATTATATTTTTTTATTCTTAGAAAATAAAAGCATTTATTTGAAATAGAAACATTGTTTAACATAAAAAAACATGTCTTTACTGTCACTTCTGTTACTAAAGACTGAAAAATTGTCCTAAATTGGGTTTGATAATTTATCTTTTGACAGAAGGATTTGACTGTGCTCAGATTCGGGGAAAAAAACGATGTAAATGCATCTGAAATCACTTAAAATTCATTTTGAAGCCATATATATATATATATATATATATATATATATATATACATATATACTTTAGAGCATTCTGGGATCATATGGATTATATTGTGTGACTTATAATTAACTAAATGTGTGACTTATAATTAACTCTAACTGTTAGTAGAGTATCAGTAGACTGGTAGGGTTAGGGTTTGAATAAGTTCTACTAACACTCTAAAAAGAGTTACCTATGAATTTGTTTAGCAACCCCCTTTTTTAACCCAAAGCAAATTACAAAATACTACAACAAAAGTGATTCATTCTAAAGAGCAAATAACATTACAAGGTTCCAGAATTGGTCAGGAACGAATGTGTTTGTAGCAACAGAGATGTGGGTCAGACACTGTGATAGAACAGAAAGTCAATAATAGTGTTTTTGTAGAGGTCAAGTGCGTGCAACAGTTGAAAGTCAATTGCTCACAGAAGAGTTGTGGCTCCCTCTGTTTTTTTTAAATCTGTCCTGATACAGTTCATTCCACCATTGAGATACGTTTGAAGGTTCTTGGGATATTTTGTGCCTCATTGTTAAGGTGCCGAGTACACCAAGAAAATTCAGCTGTTGTATTTGTTTGTACTTGTAACTCAAACACTGTCAGATGATAATGTAACAGTCATTGGTCTACTCACAGATGGTGAGGAGGCTGTGTACAGGAAGGAGGTTAAGACCCTGGGAGTATGGTGCCAGGAAAACAACATTTCTCTGAACAAGACCAAGGAGATGACCACAGATTACAAGAAACATCAGGGAGAAGCAAACACACCTATTTTCATCAATAGAACCTTTAGATAGCAGTAGAAAATTGGCAGAGACTACTACAGCTGTACCATTTTATCTAATACCTGTACCATTTTTTGAGTACACAACCGCATACTGGAATGATTTATATAGGATCATGTGAAACTGATGAATGGAGTAATAGTGTAATAATATTTGGTGAATTCTGTGAGTATTAGATATTTATTTCAAAAGGATTACAAATATAACAGAATCCAAACTTCTAAGCTTTTATACGTTTTAGAGTATGGTAAAAAAACAAAACAGATATTAGCAACAAATGTTGTAAGAGAATTCATGGTTGTTACAGTTTATATGCTTGAAATCTTACTACTTTGCTCACTTTATGTGTGTATTAATATGTGGTAAATTTTCTGTGGTACATCTAATTTTTCACGAACCTAGAGGCTGTCTGAGAATCTATGGGGTTGCTAAGGACATTTGGTCAGTCAGTAAGCTCTTCACCTCATCTTTATCCTCTGCTTTGGACACTAAACCTACTAGTAGACCCAGAAGCTAGACCTCCTCTTGTGGAGAACACTCTGGAGGAGGGAGCAGGTTCCTACAGTGGAGCTCAGATAAAGGTGTTATGTGTGCTAAAAGCTGATTCCTTTACCCTTTCCTCAAAGGGAAGTGTGAAGTTAAAATAGTGAAAAATTCTTTGCCTTCCAAAATCGAGATGCTACAGGCCTCTTTCAACCTGCTGGGCAACATGCCATGAAACAGCTTGGCAAGCGATGCTTGCATTTACTTGAATGATTTTTCAGATGTTCAGTTTTTAAAGTGGACTGCCCATGAAATGGCCTTATTTGTGGGTGCAGCAGTGGCTGCATGGTGGATGTTTCTTGTTCTGTGACCCTGAGATCAATTGTAAGGGTGCTTCTGCACCACACTTCAGATAAATCAATACTTATTTATATAAGAGCTGTATTTACTGCACTTCTTACCAGCTGACTGTTGTTTAAAGCTTTTGTAAAGCTATTTGAGGAGTTAGTAGTTAACTAAAGGGGTCATGAACTGCATTTTGTTTTAATTTTAGAATGTTCTCTGTGGTCCACTTATAATGTTAGCAAGACTTTTTTTGAAACGCTCTTTGAAACATGTCATTTTGTTAGGCATGCTACAAATTTTTGGGTAACACTTTAGTAGTATAGGGACCTAGTTGTCAATATTAACTAGTTGCTTATTAGCATGCCTATTATAAACATATTGGCTCTTTTACATATTTAACATATTTCATACTTTTAAAGCATTTATTCTGAATGACCATATTCATTATTTATAATCCTACCCAATACTTGAACTTAACTGCTTTACTCGCTATTAATAATCAGCAAATCAGGAGTTTATTTAGACAAAAGTCATAGTTAATTGTTAGTTAATAGTGAGAATTGGAACTTAATATAATGTGTGACCAATTTTTTGTAGAAACTGTATAATTCTTGTCAACCAGTGACAAAAAAAAATAAATAAAAAAATTCCTTAAAGGGTTAGTTCACCCAAAAAGGAAAATATTGCCATTAACGACCCTCATGTCGTTCCAAACACGTAAGACCTCCGTTCATCTTCAGAACACAGTTTAAGATATTTTAGATTTAGTCTGAGAGCTTTCTGTCCCTCCATTGAAAGTGTGTGTACGGTATACTGTCCATGTCCAGAAAGTTAATAAAAACATCATCAAAGTAGTCCATGTGACATCAAAGGGTCAGTTAGAATTTGTTGAAACATCGAAAATACATTTTGGTCCAAAAATAACAAAAATGACGACTTTACTCAGCATTGTCTTCTCTTCCGGTATGTTGTGAGCACGTTAACTGCAGTGTAGTGATATCCGTTTCACGAACGAATCACTCGATGTAACCGGATCTTCTTGAACCAGTTCACCAAATCGAACTGAATCGTTAGAAACACTACTGGTGATCCGAAGAACGAGAACGAGTCAATCATTTGTTCATTATCTGGCTCGGCTCGGTGTCCATCTTCAGTACTCTCTTCACAGCAGTTCAGTCAGTGTACTGTTTGAGTAAATGAATTACTCCGGGATATTGGTTTGTTTGAACTCAGAGGGAATGTCAGCCACATTAAAAAAGTTAACAGCTTAAGTCATTTGTGGATTAATGCTTATTGGAGACGTGAACAGTGAACGGTTGACAAATTTCTACCAGTTAATTGTCTCTACTGGTATATTGCCCACCTCTATGTAACAGAGAGAGGAAAAGTGACACTTTAAAAAATGTTTCTCACACTTGTGTGTTGTGACATTACGTCGGATCCAATGTAATTATCACTACATAATTGTTTATTTTCGTCTCTCTGAAAAGAGTGGTATCCTCGATCCTTGCTCTGTGCTCCCTCACAGTAGCACCATGACAGTCACATGGGGCAAATTCCTCCTGATCTTCATGTTTTGCCACTCACATAGAAGCATATTGACTGAATGAGGGGAAAAATAAGGTTTATAACTGAAAACACTGCAGTAGGTAACAGTGCAATTCCAAACACTTCCAGGAATAAAGAAGGTTAAATGAATGGAAAGAGAAAATTTATAATAATAAAACAACAACAGTATGACATATTACTGATGTTTAATAATGCTGTGTTTTTCTTATTTCGGACTGCAAAATAGGACAATATCTGCCAATGCATCTTCAGGTTGCGGGTTCAACAAATGGGTTTCAGGTCTGTATATATATATATATATATATATATATATATATATATATATATATACAGTACAGACCAAAAGTTTGGACACACCTTCTCATTCAAAGAGTTTTCTTTATTTTCATGACTATGAAAATTGTAGAGTCACACTGAAGGCATCAAGGGCTATTTGACCAAGAAGGATAGTGATGGGATGCTGCGCCAGATGACCTGGCCTACACAGTCACCGGACCTGAACCCATTCGAGATGGTTTAGGGGTGAGCTGGACCGCAGACAGAAGGCAAAAGGGCCAACAAGTGCTAAGCATCTCTTCGGGGAACTCCTTCAAGACTGTTGGAAAACCATTTCAGGTTTACCTCTTGAAGCTCATTAAGAGAATGCCAAGAGTGTGCAAAGCAGTAATCAAAGCAAAAGGCGGCTACTTTGAAGAACCTAGAATATGACATATCTTCAGTTGTTTCACACTTTTTTGTTATGTATATAAATTCCATATATAATTCCACATGTGTTAATTCATAGTTTTGATGCCTTCAGTGTGAATCTACAATTGTCATAGTCATGAAAATAAAGAAAACTCTTTGAATGAGAAGGTGTGTCCAAACTTTTGGTCTGTACTGTATATATATATATATATATATATATATATATATATATATATATATATATATATATATATATAACAAACATGATTAATGTAACCATTTAGCTTTTGGAGCAAGGGTGCTGCCATCTTGCAAGAACCACCGTGTGTGACGTCACAGGGTTGGTTCGCTCCGCTGGCCAGTTAAGTAATATAAACATTTCTTTACATTTTGAACACACACTTGTTTTGAAATGGAGGAAGATGACCTTGAAAGCACTGTTAAGTCCATAATAAATTTGCCTATGCATTTGAGCCGATACGGGGATGGGACTGAGCAGTAGCCTATTGGGGGTTGAAGAAGTTGTGAACATGCTGTTTTGGGGTAGTGCAGATTGCAGATTGGAAACAATACTCGTTTATATGGATACTCCTGAAGACTGTCATTCCGATGGACATGGCTTTGTGTGTGTATGTGTGTGTGTGTGTGTGTGTGTGTGTGTGTGGCAGCGCGAACAGAAATGATCTATCACAACGTTTGAATAATGCATTTAAATCTATTTCAGAAAAGGTCTATCACACGGTGTAGCCTACAGTATACATACTGCATTGAAATATATCCCTTGCTGTCTCACACTTAATATTTAATCTGACAAGGCTTAAAACACGTGAAAATGATAAACTTTAAGGAAGTAGCACTGCTCCGATTGTTCAGATAGGTGATTAGTTAAACATTATATGCCCTGTTAACATTAGGAAAGCTAACTGTTTTTTGCAGGTGAACTTAAATATGATACATACAACTGGTGGACCAGTCAATGTAATGCATATGTCTTAATGGTCTGACATAACAATAAAATGCGACATGAATAATATTGTATGAAGCGTTGTTTGTTTACATCACATTGTTTCTTGCATTATAAATATATATATATATATATATATATATATATATTAATCAAAGGAGAAATCTCTTTACTAAATAATGTTACCTTAACTGACTGCTTCAATTCCACTTTAAGGTTTGCCCACTTATAAAGAAATGCAGGGTCTGTCATTTTTATGGTAGGTTTATTTTAACGTATAGAGACTATTAACCAAACAATCCAGAAAAAAAAACACATTATATTAAGGTTAGAAATTGTGAAATAAGTGAAATAAGTATATGATCCCCAAGTAAAACATGACTTAGTACTTGGTGCAGAAACCCTTGTTGGCAAGCAAATAGGTAAGATATTTTTTTGTAGTTGTTCACCAAGTTTGTACACATCTCAGGAGGGATTTTGATCTTTACAGATCCTCTCTAAATCCTTAAGGTTTCTTGGCTGTTGTTTGGCAACTTGAAGTTTCAGCTCCCTCCACTGTTTCTATAAGATTGAGATCTAAAGGCTGGCTAGGCCACTCCATGACCTTAATGTACTTCTTATTTTGTTGCCTTGGCGGTATGTATTGGGTCATTGTAATCCTTAAAGACTTATCCATGACCCATCTTCAGTGTTCTGACTGAGGGAAGGAGGTTCTCGTCCAAGATTTTACAGCTCATGTCCCCATCCTTTAGCCCCTCAATGCGGTGAAGTTGTCCTGTACCCTTAGCTGAAAAACAGCCCCATAGCATAATGTTTCCACCTCCGTGCTTGACTGTTGGCTTTTTTGAAACAGGTATAAAACCCAATAACACTGATACCCTTTTGTTGTGTTGGAGTGCTGCCTTTACCACACTTTATTATTTGACCTACTAAAAATAGGACAGTGTGTGTAGACATGCCAAGGTTTAATGTTTAAAAACAAAAAAAAAGACCAGAACCACAGAACAGTTTTCCACTTTGCCACAGTCCATTTTAAATTAGCATTGGCCCAGAGAAAATGCCTGTGCTTCTGGATCATGTTTAGATATAGTTTCTTTTTTGACCTATAGAGTTTTATCTGGCAACGGCGAATGGCACAGTGGATTGTGTTCACCGACAATGTTTTCTGGAAGTATTCCTGAACACATGTTGTGATTTTCATTACAGTAGCATTCCTGTATGTGATGCAGGGCCATCTAAGGGCCCAAAGATCACGGGCATCCAGTATGGTTTTCCGGCCTTGACCCTTAAGCACAGAGATTGTTCCAGATTCTCTTAATATTTGGATGATATTATGCACTGTAGATGATCATAACTTCAAACTCTTTGCATTTGTTCTCTGAGAAACACCTTTCTGATATTGCTCCACTATTTTTCGCCGCAGCATTGGGGAAATTGATGATCCTCTGCCCATCTTGACTTCTGAGAGACACTGCCACTATAGGCTCTTTTTATTCCCGATCATGTTGCCATTTGACCTAAAAAGTTGTAAATTGGTCCTTATATGTACAGTTAACTTTTTCAGGCTCTTATTGCTACCTGTCCCAACGTTTTTGGAAGGTGTAGCTCTCATGAAATCCAAAATGAGCCAATATTTGGCATGGCATTTAAAAATGTCTCACTTTCAACATTTGATATGTTATCTATATTCTATTGTGAATAAAATATAGGTTTATGAGATTTGTAAATTATTCCATTCGTTTTTTTACTCACAGTTTGTACAGTGTCCCAACTTTTTTGGAATCGGGTTTGTAATTTTAGCATGACTATTCTTAAACTGTTAGTTCACCCCACAATGAAAATTCTGTCATTAATTGCCCTCATGTCGTTCCAAACCCATAAGACTTTTATTCATGTATCCGGAACACTAATGAAATTCTTTTGATGACAGAATGCTCTCAAATTCCTTTGTAACTTCCACTTTGATGCTTCAAAAACTTCATAAAAAGATCGGAAAACTAATCCATATGAATCGAGTGGTTTAGTTACAATTTTCTGAAGAAGAAGAAGAAGCTTTAATTATATAGTGCCTTTCCATAGTTCAAGGTCACTTTAACATAGTGCAATATGAGACATTTACACACCCACATACACAGTACAGACACATAAGGCCACATATAGCCATATTATACAAAATACATATTAAAAATATATGTTTTTAGCTGAGTCTTTAAGGTTGACAAAAAAGATATATTACGAAGTGTAAGGGGTAGTGAATTCCATACTTTAGGGCCATTAACACTAAATGACCTACCACCTACAGTGGACAGCCAAAAATGAGGAATGGACTAAAGACCTAGCTCAGATGATCAAAGGAACCGGGCAGGAGAATAAGAGTACAACAGTTCAGACAGATATGGAGATGCAAGACCATTTAATGTCTTAAATGTTAGAAGCAATATCTTAAAGTGGATATGTGATGCCACAGGTAGCCAGTGAAGACCATGCAGTAGAGGAGTAATGTGAACAGAACGCCTGGTTGAGGTGAGAACTTGCTGCTGAGTTTTGAACATACTGTTACCTTGCCATTAGTTTTTAGGCAAACCAAGAGAAATAGATGTACCCAGGTGGAGTTAAAAGGTTTAAAATTGAAGAAGTCATTGGGCACTTGCCAGGTTTCTGTAAAAAGTAGCATGTCCAGTTTTGCGTCAATGATGAGAATTTTCTCGCATGTAAACATTGATCAGCGAACATAACCAGAAGCTCACACTGCATGAAAAGGAGCATTTCCGGACTGTTCATGTTAGCGTATAAACACGTAAATGGAACGTTTCCGTCAGTTTCTGTCTATGTGCTCTGGTGTTTCTGATTTCTGGACACTGTCTGAAACTGACTGTTCTGTGCAGGGTGACCATATGAGCCATTTTCCCAGGACGCGTCCTTGCCAGGATTTCTATATTGCCTAAAACATCCAAAGTAGTTTGACCAATAACATGCAGGTATGGTGCATAATCAACCAGTCGTGGCATGTGAGAAGGTGAGCAATGCAAAAACATGTACATGTTAGGTGTTTGTTTGTTCGTTCATTCAACTTGAAGTGTCGCTGCGCACCGATCATTGTATTACACCAAAGTACCAAGAGAGTGATTTTAATGCATAAGGAGCCATCTGCTCTGCTCTCTATAGCTCTTATGTATGTCATACAATGATCGATCTGCACAGCACAAACAGCACAAAATCTGGATATTTTAGGCAATATAAAAATCCTGGAATGGATGTGTCCTGGGAAAATGGCTCATATGGTCACCCTATTTCTGTGTGCGGCAGTTTTACAGTCTGCTCACTAATGCGATAAACTCCCATACACGGACGGAAATGTTTACTCAGTCACCGGTAAATCCATGTACATTCCTGTACAGTTGTGGCTAAAAGTTTAAAGAGAATTACATAAATATTAGTTTTCAAAAAGTTTGCTGCTAAACTGCTTTTAGATCTTTGTTTCAGTTGTTTCTGTGATGTACTGAAATATAATTACAAGCACTTCATACGTTTCAAAGGCTTTTATCGACAATTACATAACATTTATGCAAAGAGTCAGTATTTGCAGTGTTGGCCTTTCTTTTTCAGGACCTCTGCAATTTGACTGGGCATGCTATCAATCAACTTCTGGGCCAAATTCTGACTGATAGCAACCCATTCTTTCATTATCACTTCTTGGAGTTTGTCAGAATAAGTGGGGTTTTGTTTGTCCACCCGCCTCTTGAGGATTGACCACAAGTTCTCAATGGGATTAAAATCTGGGGAGTTTCCGAAAATTTCTATATTCTGGTCCCCGAGTCACTTAGTTATCACTTTTGCCTTATGGCATGGTGCTCCATCGTGCTGGAAAATGCATTGTTCTTCACCAAACTGTTGTTGGATTGTTGGAAGAAGTTGCTGTTGGAGGGTGTTTTGGTACCATTCTTTATTCATGGCTGCGTTTTTGGGCAGAATTGTGAGCCCACTCCCTTGGATTAGAAGCAACCCCACACATGAATGTTGTCAGGATGCTTTACTGTTGGCATGACACAGGACTGATGGTAGCGCTCACCTTTTCTTCTCCAGACAAGCCTTTTTCCAGATGCCCCAAACGATCCGAAAGGGGCTTCATCGGAGAATATGACTTTGCCCCAGTCCTCAGCAGTCCATTCACTATACTTTCTGCAGGAGATCAATCTGTCCCTGATGTTTTTTTTGGAGAGAAATGGCTTCTTTGCTGCCCTTCTTGACACCAGGCCATCTTCCAAAAGTCTTCGCCTCACTGTGCGTGCAGATGCGCTCATACCTGCCTGCTGCCATTCCTGAGCAAGCTCTGCACTGGTGGCACTCCGATCCCGCAGCTCAATCCTCTTTAGGAGACGATCCTGGCGCCTGCTGGACTTTCTTGGACGCCCTGAAGCCTTCTTTACAAGAATTGAACCTCTTTCCTTGAAGTTCTTGATGATCCTATAAATTGTTGATTTAGGTGCAATCTTAGTAGCCACAATATCCTTGCCTGTGAAGCCATTTTTATGCAACGCAATGATGGCTGCACGTGTTTCTTTGCAGGTCACCATGGTTAACAATGGAAGAACAATGATTTCAAGCATCACCCTCCTTTTAACATGTCAAGTCTGCCATTCTAACCCAATCAGCCTGACATAATGATCTCCAGCCTTGTGCTCGTCAACATTCTCACCTGAGTTAACAAAACGATTACTGAAATGATCTCAGCAGGTCCTTTAATAACAGCAATGAAATGCAGTGGAAAGGTTTTTTTGGGATTAAGTTAATTTTTATGGCAAAGAAGGACTATGCAATTCATCTGATCACTCTTCATAACATTCTGGAGTATATGCCAATTGCTATTATAAAACTTAAGCAGCAACTTTTCCAATTTCCAATATTTATGTAATTCTCAAAACTTTTGAGAATATGTTTCTATAAATTCTTCCTTACCACTGATATAAATCTCTCTGAAGGCTGTGACCGCGCGCTGACTGAAGGCTGCTGAAGTGAGAACAAACGGCTCGAAACAACACTGGGTTATAAATAATACAACACTGAACCGATTTTAATGTTATGTTCTAAAAAAAAGTAATTTAAATGGTTTTATGAATTTATAATAACCTTCGTCTGATGTAAATCTCTCAGAAAATCAGCATGCGCAACAGCGAAGCACTTGAAGTGGGAATAAACGGCTCGAAACAACTTCGTGCTAGAAATACAGATAAAATAAATATTACAACATCAAACAACATTTAATATTATGTTCTTGTAAACATGTTTTACAAAATGGATTTATGTATTCACACTTACCTTCGTCTGAGGTAAATCTCTCAGAAATGACAGAGCACAGTAAGCCAGTAGCCCCTCAATGCAGAACACAAGCTCTCCTGTCAGCGCGCCCAAGCAAATTCAAACAACAAGTAGTGGGAGGGGTAAGAACAGTGAGTCGATTCCGAAAAGATTCGAATCAAGGGCGTCAAGAATTGCAAGTCTCGTGTAAATCAGCTCTAAATGCGAGGCAGTGGAATGTCATTGCATGATATATTACTGTTCATTACCTCTATTACCAAACTACAACAAACCCCGAGATGCAGCACTACCGCGAATAATGTGGATTTATTTTATTAATCTCACTCAAATTTTGCAAAACTTGTCAAAAGACTTGTTTAGATTCATTCAGTTCGGATTGATTTAAAATGACAGGACGGTCAATTTTTAAAAACATGACAGCAATTGCTCCCTTAATTATGATATTAACCAATTGTAAAAAAAAAAAAAAAACCTTAATTATTGTTCTCACCATAGAAACCATAAATTAACCATGGTACACTAACCATAGTTTTTCGTGGTAGCTTATTTGTAGTAAAATTGCAGTTAGCAGTCAAATAACAACAAAAAAAGTATACACTTTTACTATTATAAAACCATGTTTAATTTTTATGAGGGCTGGTGTACGGAAATCTCTGAACACCTTCAGTGTGTGCAATCAGAAATATCCAGGATCCGGAAACCTCTGTGCAAGTGTATGGTTGTGTATGGGACTCAGCACACTTGCCTGGGAAGTTTTCATACACGGGTCACACACCTTAATTTTCACTGAAATTTCCCATGTCAGATTTATCCTGGAAATTCCTCTTTTCATGCAGTTTCAACCTAGAATAAGTAACGCACAAGAACAAACCTCTTCGGGAGCTCAAATGTTGCATAACCATTGAGGTTCATTCAGATGTGTCACGCAGAACATTAAACGCTGATCAATGTTTACATCAATGTTTACATGAGAGTAAAAGCCTAAATTAAATCTGTTTGTCCATAACAAGTGATCGATTCTATTCAGAAAAGTTGAACTAAACTGCTCGATTCATATGGATTAGTTTTCCGATCTCTTTATGAAGATTTTGAAGCATCAAAGTGGTAGTTACAAAGGCAGTCAATGGAAGGAAATCTGTCATAAAAAATATCTTAATTTCTGTTCCGAAAATGAACTATGGTCTTACGGATGTGGTACGACATGAGGGTGAGTAATTAATGACATAATTTTCATTTTGGGATGAACTAACCCTTCAAGATGAATTTTAAATGATGATTGGTTATCAGCTGCTGCAAACAGTGGAAAAAAGAAAGGGTTATGGGGGTATATCAGAATTTGTCTTTCATATTTCTCATTTTATGACCAGTTAATTCATAACAACCAAGCATAACCCGTAACCAGGCCTTGTGGGCAAAATATAATATTCCCTTTGAAATCTGTGGGCTGAATAAGATGGCTGCATGATAAAGCTTGTGTATCTATGACCTTATGTGATTTTGTATGTGTGTGCATTGTTGTATGAGCGAGCCTCTATTGAGATTACTACTCTAGTATTTCACAGAAACGCACATCCATCAAAGGTTAAGATGACATACAGTGTAAACACACAGAGATTAGAGATGCATACTAAATTTTCATGTGAGTGTTTATGAAGTGATTTCAATCATAACCACAAGATAGCAGTCATATTTTGTGCCTGAGCATAATGCATTAGTTTTAAAGCTGTTGAACAGAGTTATTAAGATATTTTCCCTGTGCCTGTAAATC
Source organism: Carassius carassius (assembly GCF_963082965.1). Lineage (NCBI taxonomy): Eukaryota > Metazoa > Chordata > Actinopteri > Cypriniformes > Cyprinidae > Carassius > Carassius carassius. The sequence continues at coordinate 14,820,869 of NC_081794.1, forward strand.
AGGGTAATTAAGATGCACCAAGATCGGTTCTTTCCTTTAATCTTTTTCTTTTTTTCCCTATGGAAAATGCAGAAATTAAAATTTCTTTCTTGTTTTTTAAAAACTGATGCTATCTTCTTTCCAGAGGCCATGTTTAATAATTAACGGATTTAGAAAATGACCAAACATGCTTCATTCATCTGTCAGAAAGTCTCTGGCTCTTGGTTGCTCCTTTGAGACTTCACAATTTAATTACATAAAAAATGGCATGCAGCTTCCTGCAGAAAATTGTTTATGTTAAACCCTGAGAGGATTAAATCACTGTTTTTCTTGTAAAAGCGATGCTGATTTATATAGCACTTAACATGGAATCAAAATGAACCATGTTTACATTCTTCAAACATGTCCCTTATTTTATTGTGTAACATTTATCGGTGCAAGCTAAGAAAAAATAGTTAGGTTTCACACAGCTGTTCAATCATTTGTAATAGCAAAATTGGACTATTTTGGATTTATTTTGACCATTCTGCTGTATAGTGCCGACTTAAATGAATCAAATAAATTCCCATTGGAATTTATGCCATTCCCATTTATCACTGAACACTCTTTTTCATTCAAAAATGCATAACATTACTTAACCTTCTGGAGTCGATTAACGTGTATACGCATTATAAGGCATTTTCTCCTGATAACCCCAAAAAGAACTTATTCCTTATTGTGTTTTTTGTTCTGTCGCTGTTATGTTGCACTGCGGAGCTCTGTCACGAAAACAAATTCCTCGTATGTGTGAACATACCTGGCAATAAAGCTCATTCTGATTCTGATTCTGATTCTGAACTTAAATTACACTTTTAGTTTTGATTGTACAGATAAGAGCCATATATCAATCGAATCTGTAAAGGGTCTACTTTTTTTGTAAACAGACATAATAACAACAAAACTTTGTGCATTAATAAAATAAAGATAACAAACAAGGTGTGCTGTCTGCAGCCTTGGTCTGCGCTGATCTTCATTTACAAACTCGTCATTAAAATAACCTGTAACTCAGTGAATAGTCAACGAAGAGACCTGAGAGAGAAATACTATAGAAAGCCTGACATGTCTACTTTTAAACGAAACAAGTGCTGCCGAGAACAAATATTCTGTGATAAAATAATCCATATGAAAACTACGCAATGTCCATTTTTCACATCTCCCTTCATTATCTTCTAATGCGAAGAAATTAAATCCAACGCCCCTGCGCTGAACGCCCTATTCAGATTCTAATGTTTCACTGAAGGCTTGAATACGCCCACACAATATTTAAATTTAAATTGGCTTCAAATGGCAATTTGTCTATACAAATTATCTGTTATATTATTTAGGCCGATCCTTTTCCTACCTAAGTCCCAAATTCTGGAATAACCTACCTAACATTGTTCGGGAGGCAGACACACTCTTGTCAGTTTAAATCTAGATTAAAGACCTACCTCTTTAACCTGGCTTACACATAACACACTAACACATTTCTAATATTCAAATTCGTTAAAGGATTTTTAGGCTGCATTAATTAGAAAATCTGGAACCAGGGACCCCTTCCTATAACAAACTACATTGTTAGAAGAATAGTATCTATGCTAATATTAGTCTATTTCTGTCTTATTCCGAGGTCACCCTAGCCACCAGATCCAGTCTATATCCAGATCAGATGGTCACTGCAGTCACCCGGATCTAGTACGTATCCAGCCCAGAGGTGGATCAGCACCTAGAGAGGACCTCTACAGCCCTGAATGTCAGCCGAGACCAGGACAACTAGAGTCCCAGAGACAGATCCACATTTAAGACGTTGTCTCCTAGACGGCCATTGGGACAAGACCACAGGAAACAGATGATTATTCTGCACAGTCTGACTTTTCTGCAGCCTGGAATTGAACTGCTGGTTTCGTCTGGTCAAAGGAGAACTGAGCCTGGTTTCTTCATAGTTTTTTCTCCATTCTGTCACCGATGGAGTTTTGGTTCCTTGCCGCTGTCACCTCTGGCTTTCTTTGTTGGGGACACTTAAAGGTGCCATCTGTCATATCTGGCAAAAAAAATCAAGTCATACTCCACATTCCATACCAGATGGGGGTAGTATGCCTCAATAAAGTGAATTGGTCTACTCTAGAGTAACAAACGAGAAACGGCAGTCTCTATTCTCCGCCCCTACCTTCACAACAACACTAGAGTATAGCCGAAGCCTATAAGACAGCGGTTCTCAATTGCAGTCCTCGCGCCCCACTGCTCTGCACATTTTGAACGTTTCTCTTAGAGCTTCAGACATTTGTTCTATTCGAACATAAGTGCCCTGCGAAGTGGTCATCACAGGATATTCAGCCATGATTCCAGTTCGAAGTGAACGTAGCTATATGTTCCAATCAAAGTGCATTAAAGTGTGCAAGACTTGAATTTAAATTGTATTGATTTACAGAGGTATATGATGTCACAGTTGTCCATGTTTAAAGACGCTGCACAGCACAAATCAGTGAATGAATGTTTCGATGTGAGGTAAACTTCAACAGATTTCCCCTGCTCAGAGAGTAGGGAGCAATGCACATTTGAAAAACAGTTCATGCACGGAGTTCATTTCTAACGAGCTGATTATCTGAATCAGGTGTGTTAACAAAGAGAAACGTGCAAAATATGCAGAGCAGTGGGGCGCGAGGACTGGAATTGAGAACCGCTGCTATAAGAGGACGTTTTGCCTCCAGAGGAAGGTTGGGTGATGTCAAGTGATTTTGAAACATGACATCTTCAAGCTACTCCCCTTCACCTTTACCAGTGAATATGTTCATATTCGTTTTGTTCATATTACATTGAGTTGTATATACACATTATTGGAATTAAATTAATTTGACAGACAGCATTCTGTCAACATCATTGGTCAACATCAGACAGCTGATGTTGACCAAGCTAGCGCCAACCAACGTAACCAGAGCTGCCAACTCTCACAAGCATTCACCGTGAGACACACGCAATTGACTCTTTTCACACGCTTTCACGCCACACATCAATTTTCTCACGTACAGAAAAACCTCGAAGCAAAGAGGACACGGAGACCAACAGACTAGACAGAGCAGGTTACTTATGATATAAAAATATGGGTAAGTTATAGCTAGCTAATTATCAAACACAGCTACGGTTAGCCATCGCTAACATTAGCACGTTTATAGAACAGCCTTCGATACATTTCTATGTTATAACTTCCCGAAAAAAAAATACACAAACATATAAAACAAACTTCTAGCGAAATACTAACAGCATCTAATTTACCAATCCAAAAGAAATGTTGCAAGTTCGGTGTCGAACGGCTCCTTTTCTTATCGGATTTGATTTGTGATTCTGAGCGCGGTTGTTTCCCTGTAGCGGGTGGTGGTCTCTTGCCAAGGGCTTCAACCATCCTTCCGCTTGATTGACATCAGGTTAGATTACGCCCACAAGCCGTGCGAGTTATTCGTGTATTGCAGGTTGGCTGGTGGTTATGTTGCCCGCATACCGCCTCCCATGACCGAAACTGGTATTACGACACCTGTCGGGCCGGGGCTAGTAATGCTACTGCTAATTAAGGTTGATATCTCTGCAGCACTATAACTTTACATTTTTTTTAATGACATCATCGCCCTTATTTCTTCTAATACTTTTGATGCGTGTAGGTAATTTTTTAAATATTTTTAGCTCAATTTTTGCACATGGCACCTTTAATTACCAGTGTTTTCATTGACATGATTACACAGATACTATTTAAACTGAACTGAGCTGGATGATGACATAATTGAATTCAATGATAAACTGCTTTTTTGCTTTATTGACACACTATTTTCCTATTTAATGCTGTTCAGTTGCTTTGTTACAATCTATATTGTTAAAAGCGCCGTATAAATAAAGGTGACTTGACTTGACTAGAGAGATAAACACAAATACATATTTAAATTCTGCATTATAAAAAGATTAAACTTCACCCAGACTCTAAACAGTGAAAGCTATAGAATCTAATCGCTGTAGGGATGCAAGAGCTTGTGTAAGCTCCTTTTTGTTGATTTAAAGCTCTAGAAAGAAGATAGACATAATATTGGAGCTTGTGACATATATCATATTGTTTTGTGTCTGTGTTGTGAAGAGGGATTTGAGAGGCTGAATTATAAATGCACCATGACTGATGACATCAGAGAGGACGTCAGAACAGCACGAGTGTATTTATGGGAGCAGGTTTTGGCTGTGTAGACAGAGTATGAGCTGCAGCAAAAAAAAAAAAAAAAAAAACCCAGAAGAAAAAAAAGACAAGGAAAAAAACCAGTAGGTAGTAGGTCAATGAATCATTTGTAGAGGAGAAGTAACTACGTCAGATCACATATTAGCTCTAATTATGCAATGACAGGGAGGTGTGAGGTACTTTTTGGGTCTTTAAAATACAGGCAGAAGTGTAGCCAAAAAAACTGGTTTAAGCTGAAGTGTATAATTTCTGTACCTCTCGTCACCAAACAAATATATGTGCATATATTATTATTTTACTGTTGTTCATTTTTTTTATAACATCCATCTGCCATTGATCTGTTTACAATTAAAGCAATGAAATCTCTGTAGGCTTTTAAGTCTCTATGGTGTTGGTTTCTAGTCATTTTCCCACCAACTGTGCCTACCCTACTATTAGTAGTTTTGGGGCTAAGCTACAAACTGCTTTATTAATAAATTGGTAACACTTTATTTTAAGCAGGGCTTTTAAAAAAGAAAATAAAAATCCAAGCGGTTCACTCCAAGCAGAATTGCTATTTTAATGTTTCTGTTCCTGTGTTCATCTGTTTTATTATTGTTCCAAAATGATAAAAAATACTGGTTAATAACATTAAATAATAATAATAATAATAATAATGATAATAATAATGATAATAATAATAATAATAAAGTACAGTGTTTTCTGCTTTAAAAACATTAAGGTATTTTTTAAAAGATATTTAAAAATGTTTGCTGCATTGTTACAAAAATGCTACTCGTATAAAATTTCATTTTGATAAGGGAAAAAAAAAACAAGTTGCGTAGGGTCATGTAGCATTTATTATTAGGCTACATTCGGAAATAATGTGCTAAAATGCCGGTAAAGCAAAATGTTTACAAACATTATAAACACAATAGGTATACACTATGGAATGATATTGCGGACATTATTCAAAAGGCATTGCAAATTGTATTTGCAATTGCGTTTTCAATTTGTGGACGCATAAAATGTGACATAATCCCAACGCAAATCGCGCATTACCGTTTTCATTTTCGATTAAGTGAACGCACAGTGTCTGCCAAATTTAAAATGGAAATGCAAAGTCCGTTTGCAATTGTGTTTTCCATATCTTACGAGCTATGAGCCTGTCAAATTTAAATAGCAATATTAATTACCACATTTGCCTTTTCACTCTCTCTGCACTGTGCATGTAAACTGCCAAAACTCAAATGGAATCGCAATACCTTTTGCATTTGAATTTCCAACGTCTACACGTAGTGAAACGAAGGAGGGAATGGAGACGTTACGAATGGGATCTCGCCCAAGAGCCCAATCACCTTCGAGTGGTACAAAACGAGCCGATGGTACACAAAGTACCTTGGTCTGTGGAATTTGCACCGCGAGCTCCGCCCCGCAGAGCGGGTATATAAGGAGCAACTCGAGCAACTCGCATTCAAGTCTTCGCTGAGGAGCCGAGCCAGTGACCCGGCCGTTCAGCTGAACAGCGATGTGGCAAGGGGACGTAACATCTCCGTTCCCTCCTTCAGGGAACGAGGGTTACATACGTAACAAGACGTTCCCTTTCAGTCGGTCACGTTCGACGTCACGAATGGGGTCCCTTACAAAATGCCACATGGCTGTCTTCCAGCGACCCGTGTGAGTGATAGCACCCTGTCGTGAGGCCAGCACGAGTGAGGGCCTATAGCTCACACAGACTACACTCGGTAGCATATTCCAGCTGGACATATGCTAGCAGGCTGCCTGCCCGTGGGAGGACTTACAGAAGGCAGGTATCTACCAAGGTGGTGATACATAAGAACTCTGAGGTACCCAGCCCGCAGGGTGGAAGTTACAACGACAGAGCTGGCAAGGGGCTTGCCAAGGGAAAGACACATGCTGCGACACATGCATGCTGCTGAGAGACTTACTGTGGACATACACACATGGGGTTACCCAGAAGGGGAATCACGACACATGGAGGCACCTAGTCCCACACATGGCTGACCAAAGGGCATGTACACAAGTGTTGGACATCAACAATGCTGGAGGAATCCAGGGTTCTGACTGAGGAACTCACCTGAGGGGAATAGCGCACGCATCCAGTACGCGGAGTCGAATGGCGCAGCAAGCGGATTGACACCAAACAGGTCCTTACTAGCCCGAAGGGGCGAGTACCCGGGAGGACATGGGCTCTACACGGAGATGATAAAACCTTGCGAATGTGTTAGGTGTCGCCCAGCCCACAGCTCTACAGATGTCTGCTAGCGAGGCGCCATGTGCCAGCCCCCAGGAGGAAGATACGCTCCTAGTTGAGTGAGCTCTCACCCCTAGGGGGCATGGCAGGTCTTGAGCCTGATAACCCAGGACAATAGCATCCACTATCCAGTGGGATAACCTCTGCTTGGAGACAGCCTTTCCCTTCTGCTGGCCTTCGTAACAGACAAAGAGCTGGTCTGAAGTCCTAAGGCACCGAGTTCTGTCCACGTAGGTGCGGAGCGCACGTACTGGACAGAGCAGCGCCAGGGCTGGTTCTGCCTCCTCCAGGGGCAGCGCTTGCAAGTTCACCACCTGATCCCTAAAAGGAGTGGTGGGAACTTTGGGCACATACCCAGGCCGGGGTCTCAAGATAACGAGAGATAAGAGTTAGCCGGCCCGAATTCCAGGCACGCTTCGTCAACTGAAAATGCCTGCAGGTCCCCGACCCTCTTCACCGAAGCCAAAGCTGTCAGGAGCGCAGTTTTCAAAGATAGAAATTTTAGCTCTACTGAGAGCAAGGGTTCGAAGGGAGCTCTCTGCAGTGCTGATAGAACCACCGCGAGGTCCCAAGAGGGGACTTGCTGAGGGCGAGGTGGATTGAGCCTCCTTGCTCCTCTCAGGAACCTGATGATCAGATCGTGCCTCCCAAGAGACTTACCTTCAACAGGGTCATGGTGAGCCGAAATGGCGGCCACATAGACCTTGAGGGTGGAAAGAGACAGCCTTCGTTCCAACCCCTCCTGAAGAAAGGAAAGCACTGACCCAATCGGACATTTCCAGGGGTCCTCACGCCGTGAAGAACACCAAGTGACGAAGAGGTTCCACTTCAAAGCATAGGAATGTCTGGTGGACATGGCTCTAGCTGAAGTGATGGTAGCTACCACCTGTGGTGGCAAGGTACCTAAACCTTCCGTGACCCGTCCAGAACCCACACATGTAGGTTCCACAGATCGGGACATGGGTGCCAGAGGGTGCCCCGTCTCTGAGAAAGAAGGTCCTTCCTCAGAGGAATTGGCCAGGGAGGGGCTGTCACGAGGAGTACAAGTTCAGGGAACCAGGTCCGGCCGGGCCAAAAAGGCGCAACAATGAGGACCTGCTCCTCGTCTTCCCTGATCTTGCACAACGTCTGTGCAAGAAGGCTCACTGGGGGAAACGCGTACTTGCGCAGGCCCAGCGGCCAGCTGTGTGCCAGGGCGTCCGTGCCGAGGGTGCCCTCGGTCAGGGAGTAAAACAGCTGGCAGTGGGAATTTTCTGGAGAGGCAAACAGGTCTACCTGAGCGTCTCCGAAGTGTTCCCAAATCAGCTGTACCGACTGGGGGTGGAGTCTCCATTCCCCGGGGCGAGACTGCTGCCGTGAGAGCTCGTCGGCTGCACGGTTGAGCCTGCCTGGAATGTGAATGCCACGAAGCGACCTCAGATGCTTGTGACTCCACAGGAGGAGATGGCGAGCGAGTTGCGACATGCGGCGGGAGCGTAGACCACCCTGACGGTTGATGTACGCTACGGTCGCAGTGTTGTCCGTACGGACCAGAACGTGCTTGTCCTTCAGCAGGGCCCTGAAGCGGTGCAGAGCAAGACGTACTGCTAGCAACTCGAGGCAATTGACATGCCACTGAAGTCGGGGTCCTGTCCAGGAGCCTGACGCAGCATGCACGTTGCACATGGCACCCCAGCCCGTGGCAGAGGCATCTGTTGATACAACAACATGTCTGGGCACTGGTTCTAGGGGTACGCCGGCCCGTAGAAATGAGGGGTCCAACCACGGGGTGAAGTTTCGGCGGCAGGCCGGAGTGATGGTCCCTCGGAGCGTGCCCTGTTGCCATGCCCATCTCGGGACTCGGTCGTGAAGCCAGTGCTGAAGCGGTCTCATATGGAGTAACCCGAGCGGTATGACCGCCGCTGCGGACGCCATATGCCCCAGGAGCCTCTAAAACAATTTCAGTGGAACCGCTCTCTTGCCCTCGAATTGTCTCAGGCAATTCAGCAGTGACTGCGCGCGCTCGTTCGTAAGCCGCGCGAACATGGCGACCGAGTCTATTTCCATACCGAGAAAAGAGATCCTCTGCACAGGGGAGAGCTTGCTCTTTTCCCAGTTGACCTGAAGACCCAGTCGGGCGAGGTGTCTGAGCACCAGATCCCTGTGCTCGCACAACCGCTCTCGAGAGTGAACTAGGATCAGCCAGTCGTCGAGGTAGTTGAGGATACGGACACCTTGTTCCCTGAGAGGAGCCAGGGCTCCCTCCGCGACCTTCGTAAAGACGCGGGGAGACAGGGCCAACCCGAATGGGAGAACCTTGTACTGATATGCCTGCCCCTCGAAAGCAAACCGAAGAAACGGTCTGTGTCGAGGAAGAATGGAGACATGAAAGTACGCGTCTTTCAGGTCGATCGCTGCAAACCAATCCATCGGACGAATGCATTCGAAAATGCGCTTGGGCGTTAGCATCCTGAACGGGAGTCTGTGCAGAGCTCGGTTCAAGGCACGCAAGTCCAGGATTGGCCGTAACCCACCTGTCTTCTTGGGTACTATGAAGTAAGGGCTGTAAAAGCCGGACTTCATGTCGGCTGGAGGGATCGGTTCTATCGCGCCCTTTGCCAGCAGGGTCGTGACCTCCGCGCGCATGACAAGGGCATCTTTGCCCACCATCGTTGCGTGGACACCCTGAAACCTGGGGGGACGCCGGGCGAACTGAATCGCGTAGCCAAGCCTGAGCGTCCGGATGAGCCAGCGGGAAGGCCTTGGGAGCTCTAGCCAGGCTCCCAAGAACCGAACCAGCGGGGTCAAGGGGACTACAGGTGTACCCACAGTGGGGCAGCGTGGTGGAGCAGACAGCCCCGGCATGGGAGGCATAGCGTCCCTTAGCGGGGGCGGAGTGCGGGCACTCATCTGACTCCAAGTAGCAAAGAGGGCATGAGAAGGCGGAGCTACTCGGGCCGGCTTTGCCTGGAAACTGGCAAGAGGAGAGGCGAATGAGAGCGGCGAGGAAGCACGTCGCCAACTGTCGTTCGTGGCCTCTTGGGACCCGGAGGTAGAGGAAACAGCTCTTTTAGTGAAGGTTTGGGTACCACCGGCCGCAGGGTGAAGGCTTCTGCTGTGGCCGAGCAGGAGTGGAGGAGGCTGCAGGGGGGCGCCCTCGGCGACGAGCAGGCTGAGGGTTCCACTCAAGCCCGATGCTCTCCGCTGCCCGGGAAAGCACGGCGTCAGCTCGGGATCGGACTCGGACAACGCTGGCATTCCCGAGGGAGGCAACGCAGCCGAATCCTAATCTCCCGAGGACTCAAGCCCGCCTTGTGATGCGGCGATCGACATACGGTCCTCTTCGCGAGCCCCGAATGAGATGTCAGGAGCCTGAGAGGGTCCAGCAAACTCATCCGGAAACTCGACCGGCTGCGGCGTATGTGAGGGGGGTGTGGCCCGAGGAGGTTCGCTCGTCGGGGAAGCCCACACAGTAACCCTCAGATCACCCTGGCCACCAGCCGAAGTAGCCCTCTTACGAGAAGAAGAGCTAGAACGGGGTGTGGCAGAGGGGACTCTACACCTTTTAAGGTAATCGAGTCTCGATCTCAACGCCGAGATGGTCATGTCCCCGCAATGAGAACATGAGCCATCCACGAACGCAGTCTCAGTGTGCTGGAAGCCCAAACACGTGACACAACGATCGTGACCGTCACGAGGAGCGATATATCGACCGCACCCAGAAACACACGGGCGAAATGACATCTTTAAAAAGACGCAAATCGGCCCGTATCTCTTTTGTGAGAGAAATTGCTCTTTTAGCGGTGTTGAAGTGCTCAGGGGAACGCGGGAGCTGTCGCGGGAAACCCAGACGAACCGCTGAATCGCGCCGTCACACCAACACCAGTGACTCTTGCTTGTAGCACTCCGGTGAAAGCAGCAAGCGATGTGCTCGGCTCCAAAGCGAAAGCTTGAATGCGAGTTGCTCGCGTTGCTCCTTATATACCCGCTCTGCGGGGCGCAGCTCGCGATGCAAATTCCGCAGACCAAGGTACTTTGTGTACCATTGGCTCGTTTTGTACCACTCGAAGGTGATTGGGCTCTCGGGCGAGATCCCATTCGTAACGTCGAACGTGACCGACTGAAAGGGAACCATAGTTCCAACCAGCAAACAGCATTGCAAAGTTGTTCACTACTACCGGTTGCAGAGAGAGCGAGTGAGTGTGGGCATTACGGCACAGCAGCAGTGGTCACGGTCTCACGGCGAGACAAAAAAACCCCAGGAAAACCTGGAGTGTGCAGCAGCCTGCACCTCTGCATGCTTCAGCAAAAAAAGAGCAATCTCTAAAAGAGCAACACAGGGGGTTTACGTCTTTTTAAAGATGTTTATCACCCATGTGTTTCTGGGTGCGGTAGTTCGTATATAGTTCGTAGATGGTGCATGTTCTATTTATGGGGACGTGACCATCTCGGAATTGCATGAAAGTCTGTTACGTCAAAGGTGACAGAGTCCCTCTGTACCTGCCACGATCCAGTGTAGCAGCAGCGTTCCACCAGGCAGCATTGTGAAACCGGTCAGAGGCAGGATGCCCAGCCTGTACAAGCTCCTGCCAGACCCAACGGTAAGTGTAAATGCAAGAGGTCCTGAGACGGGCAATCTGGAGATGGAGGAGACTGTTCGTCGGGAGATGTTGACCGCACCACCTCCTCATTCATTGTTTCCAAGAAAAGTGGTGGGTTATTACAAATCTTGGATCTGCGAGTTTTGAACTGTGCACTTCGCAAGCTGCCATTCAAGTTGTTAACGCAGAAACACATTTTAAAGTGCACCCCCCCCCCAAAAAAAATGGTTTGCAACGATCGGTCTGAAGGACGCGTACTTTCATGTACTTTCAGGTTTCGATCATCCCACGGCACAGGCCCTTCCTGCATTTTGTGTTCGAGGAATGGACATATTAGTACACTGTCCTTCCCTTCAGACTATCCCTGTAGCCTCGCCTCTTCTCCAAATTTGTGGAGGTGCGCATCCTCAACTATTTCAATGACTGTCTCATACTCGCAGTCTCGTGATCAGTTGTGTGCACACAGGAACCTGGTGCTCAGACACCTCAGTCAGTTGAGTCCAGGTCAACTGGGAAAAGAGCAAACTCGTGCCAATGCAAAAGATCTCTTTTCTCTGCATGTAGTTGGATTCTGTCAGCCAGACAGCAATCCTCCCCCAGGAATGTGCTCAGTTGGTGCTGAACTGCCTCAAGACCTTATCGTGCAGGACTCCTGTCCCGCTGAAGTTTTTTCAGAGGCTGCTGGGACATATGGCTGCAGCTGCAGCGGTAGTTCCACTCGGTCTAGTCCATATGAGACCATATCAGCACTGGCTCCATGACCGAGTCCTGAGGTGGGTGTGATGACACAGTACTCACAGACCTGCCACAAAACCTTCAATCTGTTGTCAGATCCCTCATTTTTGGGACAGGAGTGCCCCTGAAACAGGTTTCCAGGCATGCTGTGTTATCCACGTACATTGGCACACTGTTTCAGGATTTTGGAAGAGTCCCCAACTGCATTAGCATATTAACTGCCTAGAGTTGCTGATAGTACACCTTTTCCTGAGTTGTCTCAGAGGTCGCCTTCGGGGCAGGGATGTTCTGGTCCACATGGACAACACTGCGACTGTTGTGTATATCAACCTGTAAGTCAATTTACACTCCCGTTGCATGTCACAACTCACTCACCACCTCCTCCTGTGGAGGTCCCTTCGTGCTATCCACATCCCTGGAGTGTTCAATCAGGCAGCCAATGAGCTCGATCATCACTTTCAGGAGAGTGGAGACTGGAGGCTGTCTCCAAGTAGAGAATGGGCCACTGGATAGTGGATGCCATCACCTTGGCCTATGAAGCACAAGGTGTGCCCTGCTTGCTCACACTGCATGCTCACTCCACTAGGGGTGTCGCATCATCCTTGGCACTGGATTGTGGTGCCTCGCTAGTAGATATTTGTAGAGCTGCGGGCTGGGTGACTCAAAGGGTTCTATAGCCTGCATGTCGATCCGGTTTCCTCCTGTGTTCTCACCTCAAACATGTAGTGGCACTGAGCAGCCTAGTTCAGAGTTGGCTCGCGGTGTCCTGGACGCCTAGTTCTCCAGAGAGTACCCTTACCAGGCAGACCCTGTCAAGTCCTCCAGCACTCCAGTGGCCAGACGTGATGGAGCATCCGGTGCTAGGCTTTCCAGCCAAATAATTCCTGAAATCTGGTGTGATGCTAGTTCCCATATGAGTGACCTGGTTGGGATCCAATATGTGTATTTCCACGGTACAGTTACTAAGGCCATGTTTCCCCTTGCAGACCACGTTCTGTTGTCTCTAAATGATGCAGACATGAGCCATCTCAGAGAATTCCATGTGCAGTAGGGCCCCTCGGGTCTACCTCAGGTGAGTAAATGTCACTTAATCCCCTCTGGGAGGAGGTGACTCTGCAGTGTGTCCTCTTCCAAATGAAAGGGCACGCTTTCCCATTGTTATCCAAGTACTACTGTTGGGTTGTGAGGAACTGTGGTAGTTGACCTTCTCTGTGTAAAGCCTGCACAGGGTACTGGAGGGGACAGCACCTGTGACGACGTGATGTCGAGAGTGACCGACTGAAAGGAAACATCTCGGTTATGTATGTAACCCTTGTTCCCTAAAGGAGGGAATAGAGACATCACATCCCGTCGCTACAGTTGCTGTACCACCGCTGAGCTGCCGGGTCACGAATGAGGCATCTACATATATATAAATATATATGTATATAGGCATTATCACTGTCAGTTTGAAAACCCTGTAAGAAGCCAAATCTTGATATTATAGTTGTCTCTACATATAGAAGAAATAGTTTAAGTACTATAAGTTTATAGTAGAAAATGTTTTAATATCCAGCTTTAAATGTTGGAGAAGGATCAGTGTGTCAATTGCAATTTGAATATTTAATTTTAATTTGCAAAGCAACTAAACAAGGAGTCAAGAGGCAGTTCCAGTATTGCCCATCATGTATGATCCATCTGACATCTCTTCATTATGCGTGGATTACCGAGGTGTGTGGTTTGGCAGTGACTCACTGCTTTCAAGATATCTAATGGGAATTGTCAGTATACTGTCCCACATTTAATAACACTGCTCCCGAGCCTGTGTTATCAACACAAAAGTTAATAGCGAGTTACCTTAGTGGTCATCATGACGACCAGTGTTAATCTGCAAAAATGCAGGATTGTTAGTGGCACTCTCCAAGAAACTACAGAGGGCACAAAGTCGCATGCCATCCTGTCTGGTACTGTCACTGCGTGTGGTTTGAAATCACTGTGTACAATCAAGATGTGTTACCTACAGAACCTTGGATTTTTTACTTCTTGAATGTTATATTGTAGCATTGCTTTTTCAGGCTGTTCTAGATAAACGCATCTGGAATTTTTCACATCTTGAATAAATGCAAATTAATCTTAAAGTGAATTAAGTTTTCGATGTAAAAAAATCTTTGTTTCTTTCTTTCTTTCTTTCTTTCTTTCTTTCTTTCTTTCTTTCAATGGAATACATCACACAAGCAAATTAATAAATAAATTCAGCTCAGTAAATTATTAGAATTTATTATAGGTTCATTTCCTTGAAAAATTTAAAACATTGACTTTGGTGCTATCTGTTTTTTTTAAAGAATAGTTTCAATAAATAAATGAATAAAATAATAAATGAATAATTTAAACAATTAAATAAAATAAATCTGAGGTGGGTCTTTCTGGCTGACCATTATCAAACAAACATAAAATACACAAAGTCAATGATCAATTTGTTTGATTGGGCTATTATTATTGGTGACGCAATACATGGAGAATTGCTTTGATTCAGCACTCAAGATGGGTTCAGCTAGACCAACATTATAAATGGCAAATATATGTCAAATTAATGTAAAACTTCCAATTAAAACTTCTATTAAGCATTTTGTATTGTTTTTATTTCAAACAATATGATGTGGATTAAGCATGTGATGAAAAAGCCTCAAATAAGTATTTGTTTGCATCTTCAAAAGAAAAATACAGCTTTTCTTACTAGGTAATCCTCCATTCTAGCCTGTAATTAACATGATGTAATGTAGTCCAATTAACTCTCAATATGTTTCCTGCTGCTCCTTAATTTGGTAACAATGGTCCTGTTTTTCTCAAAACATTCTGAGCTCCACACATTTCCATTTGCAACTGTAGTGTAAATGATTTGGTATTGTATATTAACTTTTGTCTTTTTTTAATTGAATTGACTGGCATTATCATAGGTTTTTATTAGTGCTGGGTGGTTTGACCAAAAATCGGAATCACATTTTTAAATTTTTCATAGGATTCTGACAGTTTATTTGCGGTTTATCACATTTTTTTCTTCCTGACTATGCCTTTACATAAATCAGAATACAAGAAACAGTTGCAGAACATTTATTCCATGATCAAAACAAAGATGCTGCATGCAGCATGAGCAGTTTTTGATGTAAATTAGATTATATTGTGATATGGAAAGATGAGGACCCAAAAGCGGTTATGCAAAATGTAGCTCCTTTCATAGAGTAGCGTTGCAACAAAACAAGTCTTCGGAATAAACAACAAAAGCAGCCGATGAGCCGGTACCCAAACAGTGAACACAAAGTCTTTCACGTAAATCAGTAAACAGAAAGTGCTCGTCGGTAAACGGGCGTTTGGGCAGCGTGCGGAGATAGGCATTCGCTGACCTCCTCTCTCCCTTACGAGATTACGTCAGGTGGCAGGTCTGGTAACTGTCCAGAGTACTTTTCAGCAACAGAAGGACTGGACAGAGAGCAGAGCAACAGGTTAACTCAGAGCACCGTTAGGTCTGACCTGATACTGGAGCACGAGAGGCAGGGTAGGACCAGACACGACAGGAAAGGACAGGACTGGCACAAGATGATTGTGAAGCTTCTGCATCTACAGCAAACAAAATAATCAAGCAGAGAGCACAAAAACGGGGAACTAGAAATAGCCAGGATGATTAGGGAAAAGAGAGAACAGGTGTGAATCTATTAGCGAGACAGAGGAGAGACAATGAGAAACAGCTGAAGAGGTGTGTGAGTGTAGCAAAATAATCAGCAGAGGAGGGGGAAGAAGAGAAGGAAAACCGAATCCATGACAGTGCCCCTCCCCTAAGGAGCGCCCCCTGGCGCTCCCAAGGGAGGAACCTGGCGAGTGCGGAGGAATTCATCGGTGAGAGATCGGTCCAGAACGTCCCGGGAGGGGATCCAACTTCTCTCCTCAGGGCGCGCATACGAACGGTTTAATGCAGGAAATATGAAAAACAGGATGGATGCGACGAAGATTGGGAGGGAGTTTCAATTTGATCGTGACAGGACTAATGATCTTAGATAAAGCGGGGGGCCAGTTTGCGGGAAGGAGTCAGGAGAGGTAAATTTTGGGTGGATAGTCACACTTTCTGACCACAATGATACTTAGGCCCTCTGATACGACGCTTATTGGCGTATTTTCGAGTACGGGTCTTGGTGCGACAAAGCGCGGATCTAACTCTTCTCCAGGTGCGCTTACAGCGATTGATGAACGCAGTCACTGAAGGGACATTGGAATCAGCATTCTGTCAGGAGAATAAAGGAGGCTGATAACCAAGGCAAGAGTTAAACGGGGATAAACCGGTTGCGGACGTAGGTAAATAATTATGCGCATATTCTGCCCATGGTAATTGCTCTGACCAAGACGATGGGCTACGAAAGGCTAAGCTGCGTAGAAGGCGGCCAACGATCTGATTGGTGCGTTCAGCCTGGCCGTTGACAGACAGGAAATTCTTTCCAGAATTGGGACATGAATTGAGGGCCCCTTTCCGAAACGACGTCAGTGGGAAGACCGTGTATCTTAAAGACGTGATTGACCAAAACCTGAGCCATCTCCTTGGCCGAAGGAAGTTTAGGAAGAGGTATAAAGTGTGCGGCTTTTGAAAATCGATCCACTATAGTCAGAATGACAGTATTACCTGCTGACGGGGGTAAGCCAGTAATAAAATCAAGGGCTATGTGAGACCAAAGACGAGACGGAGTAGGTAGGGGTCTTAAGAGACCCGCCGGCGGAGAACTGCTAGATTTAGTCTGCGCGCAGACCGTACATGAAGCAATGAAACGTCGCGAGTCACGATCAAGAGTGGGCCATCAGAAGTGCTGGCGAATAGTAGAGAGCGTGCCCCGAACGCCGGGATGGGCGGTCAATTTGGAGAAATGAGCCCACTGAAGAACTGCTAAGCGTGCCGTAACGGGAACGAAAAGGAGGTCCCTGGGGACGTTGCACGGAGCGACGGAGCGAGACAGGGCGCGTTTTACCACCCTCTCTATTCCCCAGACAACCGCATCAACAACTCGAGAGGGAGAGATTATTCCCTCGGAGGTGGAGGGTGAGTTTGAGGAATCAAAGAGGCGGGAGAGGGCATCGGCCTTCACGTTTTTAGACCCAGGGCGATAAGAGACCGAGAAATCGAAACGGGCGAAAAATAGAGCCCAGAGAGCCTGACGTGCGTTAAGTGGCTTAGCGGAGCAAATGTACTCTAGGTTACGGTGATCTGTCCACACAATAAACGGTAAGGTAGCACCCTCTAACCACTGACGCCACTCTCCCAAGGCCAAACGTATGGCCAGCAGCTCACGATTGCCTACGTCATAGTTGCGCTCCGCAGGCGAGAGACGGTGGGAAAAAAAAGCAAAGGGGTGCAACTTATTGTCGGACGAGCGTTGGGAGAGGATGGCTCCCACTCCCACCTCTGACGCGTTGACTTCAACAGTGAATTGTTTAGAGCTATCAGGGGTCACGAGAATAGGAGCCGAGGTAAAAAGAGACTTTAGGTGATCAAATGCCTTCTGAGCGGACTCTGACCACTTAAAATATCACTTGACAGATGTTAAAGCTGTAAGGGGAGCCGCTACTTGACTGAAGTTACGTATAAAACGTCGATAAAAATTTGAAAAACCCAAAAACCGCTGGAGCGCGACACGAGAGTCAGGGATTGGCCAATCGGAAACCGCCCGAACCTTCACAGGGTCCATACTAACGGCATCAACGGAGATCACGGAACCGAGGAAGGTGACGGAGGGCGCGTGAAAAGTGCATTTCTCAGCCTTTACAAACAGGCGATTCTCAAGAAGGCGTTGAAGGACTCGACGCACCTGCTGTATGTGTACCCCTAGAGATGGAGAGAAAATCAATATATCGTCAAGATACACAAAAACAAAGATATTGAGCATGTCTCTTAGAACGTCGTTGATTAACGTCTGGAATACAGCCGGGGCGTTCACGAGTCTGAACGGAAGCACCCGATATTCGAAGTGCGCTAACGGTGTATTAAAAGCAGTCTTTCATTCATCCCCCTCCCTAAAACGAATGAGATGATTCGCATTACGAAGATCCAATTTAGTGAAAAATCTAGCCCCGTGAAGCAAATCAAAAGCAGATGACATGAGCGGTAAGGGGTAGCGATTAGTAACGGTCACGTCATTAAGCCCACGATAATCGATACAGGGACGTAAAGACCCATCTTTCTTCTTAACAAAGAAAAAACCCGCACCAGCTGGCGAGGAGGAAGGGACAATGGTACCGGCGTTAAGAGACTCGGACAGATATTCCTCTAATAGCTTACGTTCAGGCGCGGACAAGGAGAACTATCTACCACGAGGGGGCGTGGTCCCGGGTAAAAGTTCTATACTACAATCGTACGGCCGGTGAGGTGGGAGAGAAGTGGCCCGTGAACGACTGAAAATCACACTCAAGTCATGATATTCCTCTGGCACCCCGGTCAAATCGCCCGGCTCCTCCTGAAACACAGACACAGAGGAAACAGGGGGATTAGCAGACAATAAACATTCGACATGACAAGACAGGTTCCAAGAGAGGATGTTATTATTAGACCAGTTAATGTGAGGATTGTGTTTAACTAACCAGGGGTGTCCTAGAACTAAAGGGGCAAAGGGGGAACAGAAAACTAAAAAGGAAAGGGTTTTGTGGCGATTACCAGAGACAGTGAGAAATAAGGGAGCAGACTGAAGATGAACCCTGGGTAGTGACCTACCATCTAGGGCAACAAGAGGAGTGGCCTCCTCACGCTTCCTCAAAGGAATACCTTGTTTGCGGGCCCAGGACTCATCTAGCAAATTCCCCTCAGCCCCAGAGTCTATTAAGGCATTACAAGAAACTGACGAACCAGACCACTGCAGGATAACAGGAATGACAGTGCACGACTTTGAAGGAGAGATAGAAGTAGCGCTCGCCAGTAATCCCTCACCTACTGACGAGCGCTTGCTTTTACTGGACATGTTGCCACGAAGTGATTGGCTGTGCCACAATACATGCAGAGACGATGAATGATGCGACGTTCCCTCTCCTTGGCGGAAATACGCAGTCCACCTAACTGCATGGGCTCTGGTTCAGGCTAAGTGGGTTGGGGAGAAGAGACAGGTGTGGCGGCGGAATGAGCGGGGAAATCCATGACCCTAGAGCGGCGGCAGAGATCAAACCTCTTCTCTGTACGTATGGCCAGATCAATGAGGAGGTCGAGGCGAGTCGGCAGATCATGGGCGAGGACCTCGTCCTTGATGCTGGAACTGAGTCCCTCAAGGAAACGTGCCACGAGCGCCGGCTCATTCCACCCACAAGTGGTGGAGAGGGTGCGAAACTCAATGGAATAATCAACGACTGAGCGTCTGCCCTGATGGAGAGTGGACAAGATGCGAGACGCCTCTTCCCCGCGGGCCGAACGGTCAAATACTCGAATCATCTTCTCCTTGAAGTAGTCAAAGCTAGCGATGTACTCGACCTCAGCCTCCCAAGCAGCAGTACCCCACTCGCGGGCACGTCCAGTCAGGAGCGAGATGACGTAAGCGACCCGAGCTTGCTCTCTAGCGTAGGTCACTGGTTGGAGAGAGAAGACAAGTTCACATTGGGTGAGAAACGACCGACACTGTGAGGGCTCACCGGCGTAACAAGGAGGGTTGTTGACTCTGGGCTCTGGGGATTCCAACCCCCTGGAAGCAGGAGAGCCAGCCTTAAGTTGGTGAACCTGCGTGGACAAATCCGGGAGCTGGGCGGCCAGGAAATCAATCGCGTGCCGAGCAGTGGCTAGCTCCATGTCATGTCTTCTGAGCATGGCTCCTTGCAGCTCAACAGCAGTCTTGCACTCGCTGGGTCCATTCTTGGCTTGATTATTCTGTGATATGGAAAGATGAGGACCCAAAAGCGGTTATGCAAAATGTAGCTCCTTTAATAGAGTAGCGTTGCAACAAAACAAGTCTTCGGAATAAAGAACAAAAGCAGCCGATGAGCCGGTACCCAAACAGTGTACACAAAGTCTTTCACGTAAATCAGTAAACAGAAAGTTCTCGTCGGTAAACGGGCCGGCGCTAGGGTAGCATGCGTAGATAGGCGTTCGCTGACCTCCTCTCTCCCTTACGAGATTACGTCAGGTGGCAGGTCTGGTAACTGTCCAGAGTACTTGTCAGCAACAGCAGGACTGGACAGAGAGCAGCGCAACAGGTTAACTCAGAACACCGTTAGGTCTCACCTGAGACTGGAGCACTAGAGGCAGGGTAGGACCCGACAGGACAGGACAGGACTGGCACAAGATGATTGTGAAGCTTCTGCATCTACAGCAAACGAAATAATCAAGCAGAGAGCACAAAAACGGGAACTAGTAATAGCCAGGATGATTAGGGAAAAGAGAGAACAGGTGTGAATCTATTAGCGAGACAGAGGAGAGATAATGAAAAACAGCTGAAGAGGTGTGTGAGTGTAGCAAAATAACCAGCAGAGGAGGGGGAAGAAGAGAAGGAAAACCGAATCCATGACATATATTATTTCAAAATTTGAAGCAAACAGAATGGTCTGATTTGTCTTTGTTAAATTACACTGCATAAAACATCTGCATGAAACAGCAGACGGGTTGAATGAGAATGCAAATTCACTTTCTGACAGTAGGTGGCGCTTATGAAACTCGCTTATGTCCCATAGCTACTTTTACACAATGTTTAGAAAATTTGTCTAAAAGGGGTTTCATTTAATTAAAATTTTGCCTTATTAAACAAACTATTATTAAAAAAATATATAAACTATACAACAAACATTTTTTTTTTCTGGGGCCTAAATTTGAGGAATTAAGGTAAATACTGCTAATTTAACAATATTTTGCTAGATGTGTTTTAGTGCTTGCACCCTGGCTTAGGACTGTCATGAGCACCTTTCCCGGGTTGGGGACCTAGTAACATTGCTGGGTTCAGTCTCGGAAAGAGCTCTGTGTGAACAAAACCCAGAACCAATGCCGTAAAGGGAGTATCGTAGTGATGGTTTTAGTTTTGTAGGCCAATCAACGTTCGCAATGAAAGAATATGTGCAAACTGTAATGAAGCAGAGATCAGTTAGCTCCTCACTATCTATGCTTAAGCTGAGATTGTTCGCCAACTTAAGTGAAAGTTAATGCCTAGCATTTTCATCTCATACATTACATGTCACATACTGATGTCAAGTGTCATTATGGGACCTTTACGTTTTGTGTGTGAACGCACACACATATTCTGGGAAATCACTGGCAGTGTGAATGAACCAAAATCTTACCATAATGTAATCATTCAAATCAAACAATGAATTCAAAACGGCTGATTCAATTAGAAACAAAAAAAGTGAATGGACCGTTTAATCACTGACTCACATGATTTGTTCAAAAACAGATTCATTCAATGAATGAAACACTTTGTTGCTCTACATTGTTGTATGAAATTATTAGCATATTTATGTGCTGATATTCAGAAAAGTACATTGCTTGGGCAATGGATATAAAAACATAAAAACTCATATGGGTATTTTTTTTTCTTTCATTGCTTGAATTATAAGGGCATTCTAACTGCATTCTAATGGTCTTCATCAAGTAGTGAATGCTTCAGGACTCTAAAGATGTGTTTTTATTTGTTTTTTTGCAAAGTCGTGACATACTCGTCAGCTCTCCTTTTGTCTCTCAGTCCCTCACCTTCACACATACAGCACAATGGCATTGCTTTATGTAAGGGGGATGTATTTAAATTCTAATCAAGGAAAAATCATATACCTACTACTGTCTTCATTTTAAAGAACTTCAAAGGTTGTGCTTGAATCATTTTGCACGCAAAATTATGGAAACATGCTTCAGCTTGTGGCAGCTTGTTACAGTGCCAAGTTCTGATTGGCCAATCACCGTTATTTAGTTTGTGAATTATCATAAGTAGAGAATATAAAGGGGATGGTTAGGGGGATTGGGGTTTCACAGGGGGGATGTTTTTTGTATTTTTTTTTTCCACCAGGGGGATGCCATCCCCCTGCATCCCCCATCAATTCGAGCCCTGGATGTGATGTCATTTAGAAAAAAGATCAAGCCAAAACAAAGTTTGTTTTGGGAGTTAGAAATGGCTTGCGAAAGCGAATTTTCCAGATGAGTTTTGTTGCGTTTATTTTATTACTGAGAGGAAAGCGCATATTTACATATTCATTTAAATGTTGCTTTCATCAGAGTGGGCGTGTCAGGATGTTCGCTAACAGTATATGTTATCATTCAACTCTTACTTTTTACTGGGTGTTTGAAGGCAGATCAACGTTCGCGACAAAACAATATGGGTTGCACTTTATTTTACAGTACGTGTACTTACATGTACTTATAGTGTACTTATAGTGTATTTATCTAAGAAAGTTCTGGTAATACAAGCTAACTACATGGGGTAGGGTTAGGTTTAGGGGTAGGTGAGATCATTCGCCAGCTTAAGTGAAAGTTAACGTGCCTAGTATTATCAACTCATTATCAAGTCACATGCTAATGTCAAGTGTTATTACGGGACCTTTACGGGTTGTGTGTGAATGCATGCACATATTCTGGGAAATCACTGGCAGTGTGAATGAACCAAGATCTAATGATCCGGGAACAATTACTGGGACACATTACAGTGTATTATCCAGAATCGCTGTGTGAAAGGGGCTGTGGAAAAATAAAGATGCCCATAGATGGAAGCAAATCCCTGCTATAATAAATGCTTGCCGTTTTCCCCATTTTTTGTTGTGATTATTGAGTGGGTGTGTCGGGATGTTCGCTAGCAGTATACCGCTACACATGTTTTTCGATCTTCATTTTACTCAGGGGGGCAGGGTTTCATATTTTATTGAAGCTTCCCTGGGCACCGCCATTGATTAGCGGACCCCCACCTGCTGTTAGCATTCCATTGACTCCCATTCATTTTGGCGTCACTTTGACAGTGAATAACTTTACATCTGAGGCATTTAAAGACTCCATTTGTCCATTAATTATTTCTAAAGAAACACGAAAATGTATAAAAGGCCCCATTACCTTGTATCTTACATTATGGCCCGTAGAAGCAGTTTTTGTAAAAATAGGTTAACGATTGTGTCATAACCTGTGACTGTCTGTCGCACAGTAGAGAAATTACCATATGGACAGGAGGAGAAGCTTGCAGGCAATCTTTTACTGTCTATGAGGCAATCGGGGGATGTGGAGGCATAAAGTCAAGGAAGAAGCACATAGAATACTTACCTAAATTTACTCCTGTTCATGCTCGCCGTCTCTGCAAGATTCAGTGGGTGATTCAGATTTCTTTTGGCACAGAAGACTTACAATTGTCAGACAGGTTCCTCACATCACATCACATCTAACCTCAACCTCAGTTTGAGTCTGCGAAGTACGCTCGACCCCCAGGAAGTGTGTGCTTTTAATTGACTTCACTTGTCTCCGTTGTCCCCTAAACGAAGAATGATAAGGAACTTTGTTTTGAGTATATATTGTCCTTTAATGGTTTACCGCTGTAAACAAAGCAGCTCTGTGATTATAAATGCTACATGAATATGCATTATATGGAGGTAAGAAAGAAAGAAAATAACATCTAAACTTTTCTGAGAAGTCAGTTCCCCTCAGAGAAATTCAGTATTTGGTGTTTTTTTCCAATATTTTGCACATGGTGAAGTGAGTTTTCTGTGCCTGCTACTGTATTTTCTTCTCTTTGCATTTGTGTTAAGTGTCTCTAGCTTCTGTTAATGGCCAAGTTGGTTTATTTGCCAAGTTAAAGAATTAGTTGTGTTATAAATAGTTCTAAAAGTTCTCCAACCATTAGTCAGAAGTGTATGCAGTGAACAGTGATCCCCTCTCAATACACTGCGCTGTCTACGTCTTTTTCTTTTTCTTTCTTTCTTTCTTTCTTTCTTTCTTTCTTTCTAATACAAAACAGCACACAAGCAAATAAATAAATAAACTGAGCCCAGTGAATTATTACAGTATACTGACTAATTTGACTGATGAGAATGGAGAGAGCAGAGCAGCATGAGTAAAAGTGGAAATGATATCTCAATAATATGACTGCACTTTCTCATTAATGAGGGAATGTTTAAGACTGCAGCCAAGGACTGCTGTCCTTGAGAAAATTAGCTTTGCCCCGACAGTTATGGAAATAAATGGCTACAGCTTTAACCTATGCACAGGGGGACTAGAGGAAGCAGTTAGCATGTTAGGATGGCATCTTGTTTGTTTAGAGCCATGTGTAATTTTGATTAATGATGTCATTAAAAACTGTTTCCTTTTGCAATATAAATTTCACTGTTTTAGTTTTCAATATGTCTGTACAAATTTGCATTTCTCTAGCCATTCATATTTTTTCTATATGTTCTTTGAATTCAAACAGTTTAAAAGATGATTGAATAACTTGACTGACTGACTCCAGCATAACACGTGAAGTGCTACTCTATTCCGAGATTTCGACACTGCGCAATCAAACATAAAGTGACTATCAGCTCACAACTTTTCAGGATAATAGCATTGCTGCCATTCGACTGAAGCTATCTGCTGAAGTGAAGAATTAGAGCAATTTTGTTGGATGTGACAGAGGGGTTATAGTCCATAAGAGTTATCGGATACTTCTGCCAGAAGAATTTTTTTCTTCTGAGTCTTTTCAGAGTCTTTTTTCAGGTTCATCAAGTGTAAGTGCATGTGCAGAGGTCACAAATTAATTTAGGACAAACATCATGATTCATGACTCGGGTCAGATCTCAAGGCATCTCATCGGCTTCATCTCATCTCAAAGTATCCGTGTTGAACTCGTTTAACTTTAAAAAATTCCAATTAAGCTGTGATAGCATAATCTTTGATTTGCCATCATGCATCAGCAGAATCAAAGGCAAAACTGTATTATATCCCTGAGTGTATCCACAGTCTGCTTTGCTTACTCAACTATTAAAATATCCATGCCTGCAGATGAGATCGCTGTGTAATCTTGCATTGCTGTTTGTCATTCACTATCAATTATGTCATCATACACATCAGTTAGTAAACACTTTTGCATATCTAGAGGAGCACTATGAAGAAAGCAGTGCAAGTGTTGCAAATACCTCCCTTGAGAAATTATTTGCATCTAGCTACGCCGATACAGTGTTGATTTAGTTGGCGCCAGAAACATGAATGAGTTATTACCATGTCTGAAAAGGGTATTAAAGGCTGATATGTGAAGGTTTAGGAAATATGCACATACGTTGTGGGTTAAACAATAATAGGTTGTGTATGCATCCCTCAAATACCAGATTTATTTAGCTCTTTTATTGGGCCTTTTATAGGGCTGGGTTTTGACAAATTTCATGATTCAATTTGATTCTCATTCACAAGATTTCTATTTGATTTGATTAGATTCAATTTGATTCAATATCGATTATTTTGGATATATATCAGGTACACTACTTGCCAAATTTTCTAAGAAAAGTAAAAATTATGATGAATATGTTATATGGTGCATATATCTAGTAAAATACCCCTCTCTACAGTTTATTTTTCTACCTGGCGAATGAATTTATGGTCACCGAATTTGTTTGTTCCTGAGGTAAATGTGACGTTACGTGACATTGTTTAGAAGTTATATTGACGTATTTGCACGGCTGAGACATTGATTGAGTGATTACAAGAGACGGGATACAGATTGTAAAGTTGTACTCTTTCTATTAACTTACCTTCAGATGTTAAGTTATGATTATTTTGTGCTGAAACTGGTATAAATTTGGAGGAGATGATTAGTTCACGTGCGCCTCGCGCTGCAGCGTCTGATGAAATAAGGCGCTACAGTAATCTGTCATTCCACATTAAATAGCGTTAAAACTGCATTTATTATTTGAATACTGTAATACAATGGACATAAATTGAAACCTGAGACTCTTTTTCATATTAAAAGCACCAAAGCACAATGCTTATTGCAATTTATTTGATGGGAAGTGCCCTTCAATGTTCCGTCCGTTAACTGAAAGCAGGCTACACTAATCAATTATTGGGATTTAAAGGTGCCATAGAATGCATTGATACAATATTTTAAATTGTTCTCTGGTGTACCCAGAGTGTGTATGCAAAGTTTTATCTCAAAATACCCAACAGATATAGTTTGTTGAAATTGCCATTTTTGGGTATGAGCCAAAGCACTCTGTTTAAGTGTATGTCCCCTTTAAATGAGAATGACCTGGTGCTCATGCCGCCCTTCCAGTGTTGCCAAGTCCGCGGGTTTTCCTTGGAATGGGGCTACTTTAACACTGTTGCCGCAGGTTGCTTTTCATTTCTGCAGGAGGGTTTTGTTTTGCAGAAACCTGGCAACCCTGCTCCCTTCGTGGTCGTGTCGTGGAATTCATGGCCTAATGGTTAGAGAGTCGGACTCACAATCGAAGGGTTGTCAGTTCGAGTCTCAGGCCGGTGAAATTGTGGGTGGGGGGAGTGCATGTACAAGTGCTCTCTCCACCCTCAATACCACGACTTAGGTGCCCTTGAGCAAGGCATCGAACCCCCAACTGCTCCCCGGGCGCCGCAGCATAAATGGCTGCCCACTGCTCTGGGTGTGTGTGCACTTCGGATGGGTTAAATGAAGAGCATGAATTCTGAGTATGGGTCACCATACTTGGCTGAATGTCACGTCACTTTCACTTTTTCTCAGAAGAGTGCAGAGCTGCTTGCTGGCAGACCGGTGTCATGACCTCACACATTGCTTCCAAACGCAATTTTTTATCTACCACATTCCTATTCATGATCATTCTCGTAGCACATGAAGGCAGCATTAGGGAAAACAGGCAGAGACAATGGTATCTTTAGCAACATTAGCCTTACAGAGAGCCAAGATGCTCTTTTGGAAAACAAAATATGATGCGTGATGCTTACTTTGTAGTCTCGACGTTTGCGCACGAAGTGTTGGTATCGATCCCTTTCAGAAGCAATCTTTGCACAACTCCAGCGCTGAACTGACCCTCATTTGTGAGGCAGTCGAGTCCATTGTTAGCACAAAGTATAGGACTTTTTCATTTTTTTGGGGGGGACATTTCCTTTGAAGGTGAAACATAACCACCGTGTCCTCAGCGGTCTATGGAGTATCCTATGTTCGTTGGTGCATCCCAACACACAACACTTTTAATGGCTCTTTGGCACTGACATTGCACCTCCAGCAGCTACAGCAAGAGAACAGTAATGATGGACCGCAGCTTTTCACTCAGGGCTGTGTATATGCTAATAGGGCAGAGAGTGTCACAAATGGGTGGGACTTTCACTGACTGTGTCGTCATAGTCTGGAACTGCTTGTGTGAAGAGACTGTTTATGATTTTTTGGAATTATAAAACATTAAGTGAGAGGATTTTTACCATTAAAAGCTGGTTGTTTTCACACACTGCAGCCACACAACTGTGTTCAAACACCTTATAAAAGTGATTTTTGCATTCTATGGCACCTTTAAGAATCAATATCACTCCGTAAAAAAAGAGAATTGATTAATATCGAGATATCAATATTTTTTAGCCAGCCCTAGCCTTTTATAGACTGGCTCACTGATACTGAAGTCTGAGAATCACTTTCTTACGATTTATCGAACCATGTGCTTTTCTTTTACTAATATTATACTCAGTAGGTATAAATAGTGCGAAATCTAGCATTTTCTCAGAACTAACTGAATCTATATGTCTGTCTGTCTGTCTGTCAATTCAAATAGTTTTATTGGCATGAGACTAAACAAACAAACAAACAAGCAAACAATTTTAGGATTTAAATGGTCAAAAAATGTAAATGTATAAAGAATCAGAATATTTATGAACAGCTTTCTTTTTTTCCATCCATGTTAATCCTATTAAACACTAATAATTTAATGACACTGTTAAATTGTATTTTATGCAGTTATATTATATATTATATGTGCAATTTATTTATTTTTTTATTATATGTTGTGATGTGTAAATTCACTTAGAGCGTTGAAAAAGATTAATTTTAGTTTTTATTTTGTTTTTATATAATAAAAATATCCATGCCTGAAGATGAGATCTCTGAATATTTCATTGCCATTTTTCATTCACTATCAGTGCATAAATTCACTTATCAATGTGCCATTTAAAATCACTTATTTATTCATTTAGATAAAATAGAAAAGAAATTTAACATGAGTCATTCATTGGTTATTAGCCACAACATGAAATAAATTATTTTCTTATCAGGCAAAATGTTAGTATCAGTGCAGTTTTTATTTTTAGGTTCATTTCAAATGTTTCCACTACATTTAGTATTCTGACAAGCGTTTGTTTAAAATTCCCAAAGTGATGTCATGGTGAAACCGAGAAGAACAATTTAATGACTGTTTACAGCAACCTCATCAGTAGGCAAAAATGTAACTGTCATTTACGCTCAGCAGCAGTGATAAAGTCATCACTGTGCATTGTTTAACCTATTATTATAAAGCAATTGGCAAGACTGCAGTGAAACACTGTCTAACTCATGACAATGAGACACCAGTGGTAATGCATAAAAGAGAATGTAAGTGTTCACAGACAGAGTACGGCAATGTAAGCTTATATGCAGTCTGCAAGGGAAAAAAAGCCTTATTTTACCAGAAGAACAGTGGTAGACATGAGCCTGGGGTATCTGGTGTAATGATATCTTTGCAAGAATAATGAAACAAGAGTTATTTGAAAGCGTCTAAACAACATCTGTATCGCTCATCACATTAATGATAAAGGCTGTAAATAATTCTAACGGGGGGTCGACAACTCAATTAGTGTAGTAAACATTTGTTCAGATTGCTCCTATAAACAGCTCTGATAAGAGTAATGCAACAATAGGAGTTCAAACACGCTGGGGATGACCAGCAATGGGAAATGTAGATAAGCGAGTGTTATAGTGTGCACTATGCACAACGTGGGTAGACCAGTCATGGATTCACTGTGCACTGTGCACTGTGCATCACCTTTGAAATGTGCAACTGGTCACAAATGATTTAAGAGACAGAGGGAAAGGGTGTTTAAATGTTTAGAGGTTATCTGATACATTACATGACTCACCTGTGTTTTTTTTTTTTTTCCTTTCTGTCTGCCTGTCTTCGTTTGGAATATATTTTGAAAAAATAAAAATAAAAATAAAAAATGAAATAAAACAAACAAACAAACAAACAAGCAAACGTATTATTATTTGAATTATATGATTTAGACCTATCTTAAACGTAATCTAAACAATATGTTGTGTAAATTTAATAACAAATCAGAATATTTGTGAACAGCTTTCTTTTTTCCATCTATATCTGTCCAATTCCATCCATTCATTATGTCCCATCTCATCCCATCCATCCATCTATCTCTATAAAATACAGTTCAATTCCATTCCATCCTCCATCCATCTCTATCCAATCCCATCCATCCATCCATTGATCCTTCCTTCCCTATTTTTATGGTCAGATTATAATTTTATAACTCATCCTATCCATCCAGTCTCTTCTCTTCTCTTCTCTTCTCTTCTCTTCTCTTCTCTTCTCTTCTCTTGTCTTGTCTTGTCTTGTCTTGTCTTGTCTTGTCTTGTCTTGTCTTCTCTTCTCTTCTCTTCTCTTCTCTTCCCATCCATCCATCCATCCATTCATCTATCATCTTTATTACATCCTATCCATCTCATCCCATCTCATCTACTCTATCCATTTCCATCCCATCCATTAATCTATCTTTCCATCCATCGACAGATTACCATTGTCCTCATATAACACTAATTTAAAGTTAATCTTAAAAAAAGAAAAAGCTAATTTAATTTAAATGACATTTAAACAAAAACATTATAATGTTGTGATGCCTAAATTGAGAGCTGTAGGAAAGAGCTGTAGGGGGGAAAAGCAGTTTAAATTATTAGCTTTATCAAGTACATTACATGACTCATTCACAGAGTTTCATTCACTATAGGATTTTATATAAAACCAAAAATACATTAGAATGCACTGCCCATGCCACTGAGACTGCCCAGGTAGCATTATATCCTCACACTAATGATCTTGTAATTAAACTGAGAGGAAAACATATCTACATTAATTATCGTAAGCATTGTTGCAGCGTTTTTTCCGGTCTAGGCAGATAAATTGCTAGCCTGAAGGGACTGTCTTACATTGCATTTGGCAGACTTTCACAAGGTGTTCTGAGCCTAAGATTTCATGTTATCCTGCTGAAACATTGCCATTCCTCCCTGTCTTTATTCTCTGATCACACAAATGTGATCTGTAGCAAAAGGTTATTGAGAAGACTAGATGAGCTATGAGAATATCCTGGCACAGAATGTAACGGCATGACAGCCCTTGACACTCTATACTCTTTAGCTGTGTGCCTTGGCTTGCTAGCTCGTTCCAAATTTGTCATTCTCTGTCTGATTGGAGCCACTGCAAATGTTTCAGACCACTTTTATTGTTTACTCTGGGAATAATTTTGGGAACATTTAGTGAAATGCATTTGAATAAACACTGCCATACTGATTTGTCATAGTCAATTGAAGCTCCTAATTGTTTTAATATGCTGTGTGAACGTCAAACTGAATATAGTAAAACATCACATTCTATTTTTGTTCTTAATTAGCGCATCAAGTCAAAAACATGACTGAAATTAAGTACAAAATTAGATCATTTAAAACTTGAGTCAGAACTGAATGCTGACATTATTAAAATATTATCACATCTTTGAGGCTGTAGCTGAAAAAAAAAAACCTTTCAAGGTTTTAACTTCTGTATCTCTAAGATTGACCAGAATTGTACAATGTTTTTAATAAAACACTAAATGTTTTGTTGACACATTTTTTTTATGTTTATTATTATAATTTTTTTAAGTCTTTTATGTTCACTATGGCTGTATTTATTATGTAAATATATATTAAAAACAGTAATACTTAAAAATATTATTACAATTTAAAATAACTATTTTCTATTTTAATATATTTAAAAAATATAATTTATTTGTGTAATATTTGCTTGAGCAGCTGTTGGCTCAGTTAATCTTTAGTTTGGCTGTTTAGCACATACTGGTTAGCACAAAATTAGAAATAACTTCTAATTTTGTGGTTTCAGAAATGTTACTTAAAAAAAAAGCGGTAACACGGTAAGCCCATATTTATAATACATTATAAGTGTATTCTTAAGGCCAGGGCTGGACTGGGACAAAAAATCGGCCCGAGCATTTTTGCCCAGACCGGCCCACTATATGATCATAAACACCACCCATCTTTGCACGCCCTTAATTATATGCATACCAACTCCTTTTCATTAAAACCACTAATGCCATGTAATGAGTGAGTATAGGAACGAGTGAGAGTTAACAGATGAAATAAGTCAAAATTTTATATTTATTAATACAGTTGAACTATACTCCACAGCGGTGAATCCTAAAACAAGCTATAAGCGGCTCTGGCATAGCAATACCAGTGTTTCTTACAGGATTTTTGTTAAAACTATGGTGGTGTGTCCTCGGTCCTTCTAAGGGGGTTCGGGGGCATGCCCCCCCCCCGTGAGAAAATTTTGTGCATTTTAATGTTAAATTCATTAATCTGGTGCACTTTGAGAGTTCAAAATTAAAAGCTCCAACCCATATTCAGTGTGCAAATTAAACAAAGAAAAATTCAAACCTCTTTTAGTTACAGTGTCTATTTACATTACACCTATAAACAGTTATAATATTAATCCAATGACAGTAATAGCCATATTTTGTAAAACAAATGCACAAAAAATAAAGGAAACTTTCTTAATTAGTTGTACCAATTTCTATACTTGAAAGAGATAAGCAAATGATCTTTTATTTTGACGCAAACTGCATCAAACTTTTATTTTGGTGGAAAACATGGTTTACAAACGCCTCTTATTAAATTTCTAGTGAATTGCGGTAATCGTCAACTATGCAGATGTGCAAAAAATCTACACTCATGACATGGCCTAAGTGTTTTGAAAGTAGTTATGCTTACCGCAGGCTCTACACTTTCTCATCTCTCTCCTGATCCTCCGTCCTCACTATCATCATCTGCCACAGGAGCTGATGAAGGTCAGAAAACATATATTTTGACACAGTTTACAGTGTCTGCTTTAAGGGCCTGGTTCTATTTTTTCACGCTATTTATCTGCACATTCCTTGCGTTTCTTCTCCATCTTTTTTTACAGATACACACTGACACTGCTACCGCTCGCTCACTCGTTTAAAGTTGTGATTGGGCCAGCCCAGTGTCAATCAAGAAAAGAGCCAATGGGCCGCTGATCTACATGTTTCATGGGCTGGTCTGTCAGAAAAAAAAACTAACACTGACTTTGACCAATGCATTACACCGGCACAAACCCAGCGCCGCCAATTAAGCAAAGCAAAACAAAACAAAACAAATGGGCCGCCGTTGTACAAATTTTATGGGCCGTTAAAAAAAAAAAAAAAAAAAAAATTATGAGTATGAGATATATCGGCCCAAAAAGCACGTCGGCCCACCGGGCAAATGCCCGGTATGCCCAATGGCCAGTCCAGCCATGCTTAAGGCCTTATAACGAATGCATAATGCATTATAAAAAACCTTATAATATGTTGTATCATTTCATGAAAAATCATAACAACAATTATAATACATCATAATACTTACATATATGTGGTTATAAGTTTAAGAGTATGATTATTTATAACACACAATAAACTCCACATTAAATCTTCTTAATTTACAGTATAATGGATTGTATCATATCTTGAATTTGTTTATTTAAGATCTGCACAGTATATTACAGCTTGTGAGTGTCTAGATGTTGAGTGTTATTTGAGTGTTTCCTGTGGAGCTAATGTTAATTAATTGATGTGAGCTTAATACTCCAACTGAAATAAAAATGCAATGTTTTATATTGTTACATTTTATTTTGATGGTCCCCTTAATCAACTTTGCAACTACATGCCAACTAACTCTCAATAAAGTATTAGTATGCTAAAGAATAGTAGAATCTAAAAAGTTTACACTTGCAAAGACACTTATAGTCAGTTTATCTGTTGGTTGACCATCAAAATAAAGTGTTAGCATACATTTACAGTAGCAGGCATACTAATACTCTAATGACTTCTAGTTTACATGTAGTTGCAGAGTTACTTATCAACAGCTGTTTAAAGGGTACCATCAAAATAGTCAAACTGATATTACAATAAAAATAGTTCAAAGCAAATGTGTCATATTACACATTCATCTGATCTGATATCTGATCTTATGGCTGTTTGAGAAAGAGAGAAAAAAGTTATTATTATTATTATTATTATTATTACTTCTTATTAGTGGTCTTTGACCATTTAAGTAAAGCCTGGTTCACACGGGACGATTTTAAAATTGTCGGCCGATTTTCCAAACCTGAGAGACCCCACACACGGCGATAAAAAATCACGGGTCTAAAAGTTTTGGTCATACAGTGTGCGGTGTGCAGCCACACGGCAAAATCAACACATCACACACCAACCGATTTGACTCCTGAGCATTCCAAGGTCAGACGGGAAATCTCGCAAAATCCCTCGAGATCAAACGTGACTTCAGAGTAAACAATCATGGCGGACGAAGAGGATGCAGTGCCCATAGTTTGTGCTTTGTTTGTAACCGAAAAAAAAAACATAAGAAAAACAAAAAAAGCCAAGTGGTCAAAGAAGTGGAGACAAAGTCCTTTATCTCCGACATTCACCGGACTTTCTGGTGCGCCAAGCCGCCGGCTGTTTTGATTTTATTTCCCGGTACTTCCTCGCCGCCTCGTCACCTCGCTTTCTGATTGGCTACATACCACAGTCCAAAGGCTGCGTGATCGTTTGTCCTCGGGGGACACCACACACGAGAAGAAATCGGGCCAAATAAATCCAACATGTTGGATATCCCCGATTTGAGATCAGAGCGGTCCCGACGTCCTTCCGAGCAGAGGAGAGCAGTCTTAACACACCACACACGGCAGGAATATCTGATCAGATTATTTTACGATAATCGGAGCATCCTTAAGATTGTCGGAAGGTGTCAATCGGGGCTAAAATCGGCCTAATTATCCTGCCGTGTGAACCAGGCTCAAAGTAGCACCAGAAAAATGGCAAGAAATGAGACTCATAATACATTATAACTATGAGAAATTGTCACGACCGGTGATACAAGGATTCACGGAGAGAGAACCAATTGCAGGTAAGTCTTTTATTAAGGGGTAATCCAAAAAGCATAAACAGTCCAGGCAGGGGTCAATAGGAAACATCCATCCAAAACAGAAACAAAACAAGAAGACAAGGCAAGGGCACGAACTGACGGACATGAATAAACAAGGACTCTGTGACACATACTAAGACAGACCGGGTTAAATACACAAGGAGAGACAAACGCTAATGGGAAATTGACAGAGTGTAATGATTGGTAACTAGTGACAGCTGGGTGCAATAATTAAGCAGAGAACGTGAGGAATGTGGTTCATAAAGTGACAGACACCGTGGGGAAGGAGGACATCTAGTGGATTCCCAGGGAACACAGCCCAGACACTGTGACAGAAATATAATCCATTGTAAATGTGGATGCAACATGTTCACTGTGTTATTAAACATCATACTCTTAAAATCTATAAACACAAATAAGTAAATATTATAATATATTAAACTGTTCTTATGAATATTCATGAAATGATACAGCATATTATAAGTTTTTTTATAATGCATTATGCATTCATTATAATGCCTTAAGAATACCCTTATAATGTATTATAAATACAGGCTTCATAAAAAGTGTTACCAAAAAAGCTGTTGAAATGTTCTTATACACTAAAGATAATGCAGATTTTATGATATGCAAATATTAATGCAAATAATGCAAATATTTCCAATATTTTTAGTAGTGGTGGGCCGTTATCGGCGTTAATGTGCTGCGTTAACGGGAGACTCTTATCGGGCGATAAAAAAAACATAGCCGTTAATCTATATTCAAAGTCGGGTTGAGAGTTGGGTCTATATTAGGATGTATACCTAACCGAATTGCACTGTAGGGGCGAGAACGAGTCTTCGAACCTGTGTGTATGCCCACAGGGCTTGGGCGCCGCATTGCATTCTGGGACGTGGCGGCCATGTAGATGGCCTCGCGAATGTAAACATACAGCAAGTTGAATGAGAAGAAGCAGAGTTGGGAGAAAGAAAAAAGATGTTAAAATCGCGGAAAGGTTGTGGGATTAATAAGGATACGCTAAATAGGGATGCCAGAGAGACCGGTATGTGGACAAAATCGGCACTATTAACGGTTTGGATTCATATGAAATTCCCAACAAAGAGTGTACCAACGACAACTTGCTGCCGCACTTTTGCATTACAGATATCCTCGGCTACCTTGTTTGTTTTGTGAGCGCCTACACTTCAGAATAGTTCCGAAGCTACTAGTCATTGGAGTCTCATGTACAGTTCACAAATGGATGGGTTCAGGAGCTGCAGATCATAGAAGCGGCAAACAGTATACAGTAATCCGGACAAAGGTAAGCTGCGCTCTAACTAGCTGCTAGTTTAGTAACTGTTAGTGCTAACAACCATTCACACATGGACTTTTAATTATGTGTTTCAAAAGTGTAGTTAGTAGCTGTCAACCCTCCCGTTTTTTTCCGGGGTTCTCACATATTTGAGCTCTTTTCCCGCTGTCTTCCCGTTTTAGTATTTTCCTGTAAAATATCACGTTAGCCCTTCAATCGGACCTGTCAAGTCTCTGTGTTGTTGTCCTGTTGCTACTCCTTGCCCTTCCAGCGAACAGATGTTTTCAAAGCATCGTTTTGCTTACTTGAAAGCAACCTTAGCGTGATGTTGGGCTTTTTAAGATAACAGCGTGGTTATTGTGAGAGCCTGATTTCATGCCAATCTGTAAGCAAAGTCATGTCAGAACTAGCTTCACAAATCACTTAACTTTAGTTAATGCAGTAGTTTTGTAGTATGGATATCTGCTGTCAGCAGAGGGATAGCAACAGAAAGATGAATGTTGAAATTTCCCGTATTTTGGATGAGTAACCCGGGAAATTTCCCTTATTGTCAATGTTCAATGTTGACTTAAGCTATATAAATGAATATTCAGATGTTATGGTCTCCGTGGTTGTGCCTCCAAGCAGGAAAGCGGTGAAAAGTTAATCCATTCTCATTTCATTTTCCCCATGGCGATTATATGTTGCGCTGTTACACCCCACAATACAGCAACGGTTTACCGGAGACACACGGATGGAGGGAGTACATCTAAACACTGCGCAGTAGTCCGAGTAGCAGTAAAGGAGGCCATCAACATGGTGGCCACGCCAAGTAATGATGTCACAATGCCCAAACCCTAGAAATTACCACATCAAACATGACGTGCTAACATGGATGCAGCTGAAGCCCCAGGGTTTGCTTCAGGGAATTGTTTTTTTTAAGAATCTTCCCAATGGAAACCATTTTGGAAACAGGAAACAGCCCCTGGTCTGATGCACCACCTTGCTTTAGAAACCCGTTCTAAAAGACTTACTTTTAGTCATTATTTTATTTGGGTAGCACACATATTCTGAATGCCTTTGGCAGAATTCAAATGAGCTATTTTAATCTAGATTAATCTAGATTAATTCCAAGATTACTGAGATTAATCTAGGTTAAAAAAAATAATAATTTTTAGACATCTTAACAGTTCAAGCCCTACTTAGGGGGTCAAACCCCACCTTCATTTGTCCCATGGTCCAGCAAAATTTAGCAAAAAAATAAATAAATCAAAATTTACAAAAAAATCCACCTTTGACTTTTATACTAAAATGTTTTTCTCAATGGTCTCTACCCACTGATCTCCTTTGAGCTGCATTGCTCTACAAACAGACTGTTCTTAAACCTTCCTGCTGGAGTGAACTGTAATAGGAGCACTAATTTTTAGATTAGACTACATGAAAATACTCAGAAAACTTAATAAGAAGTGAAAAGTAGACATTTCTTTGAACTGGCTCAAAGCAGAAGTAAATTAGCCCAACACCATGTTTATTAGGAAACAGTTCATGACAGACAAGCTCCGTTGATGAGATTTTAAGCAATAATTATTTACTTTGAGCTGTCTCCTCTGAGACACAAAGCAACTGTTACCCAAATACATCAAATGCAGCGTGTGTTTGTGAATATTGTGATTATGACTCACTGTGAATATAAGAAACATAATTGTGCAATGTGTAACATTACACTGTAACCTCTTTATTGAAAGTAAATTTGTTAAATAGCATTTTTGGGACTCTTCATTATGTATTCAAAGGGCACCGTCAACAAGCAAATAACTTAAAATAAATCAAAATATAAAATGTATCAGTACAACAAAGTATTCAGTTGTACTAAGACAGAAAATCTAATTTTCCCATTGATGTGCTATAAAAACTCACCCTCAAACAATGTTTAGTCATATAAAATTGTAAGTGCATCATAAAATGTTATTCTCATTCCAGTATCTTTAGAAAGTACATTGTGCTTCTCCATCACACTGATGTCTAGCCAACCTTAATAATGTTGGCAGTGATTAAGCTCCATTGGAAAAGTATGTTTTCATTTTTAAAAAATGTTCTTGTGTACAAATAGTGGTATTCCATTTCATAATTTCATAATTACTGTTTTTGAATTTTAATAAATGACTGGAAAGAATTAGCGAATGAGAAGTAGAAGCAAATGAGTGATTCACTTATAAAACCATTAGTTTAATTCCTAAACATTTAAAATTGTTTTGAACAAACTGGTTGAGTAATTGATTCAATGACTCACTCATAAAGACAGCCACTTGTTGCTATTTGTGCATCAATGCAATCTTCAGAAAGAGTCACAGATTAATCTTGTTTCCTGTTCTTGTTTTCCTGTATATTTATTTATATAGCACCATTTAAAACACAACCGAGGTTGAACCAAAGTGCTTTACATAAAAAGTACAAGAATGGAAACAAACATC
Organism: Carassius carassius; assembly: GCF_963082965.1. Classification (NCBI taxonomy): domain Eukaryota; kingdom Metazoa; phylum Chordata; class Actinopteri; order Cypriniformes; family Cyprinidae; genus Carassius; species Carassius carassius. Next base: position 14,858,501 of record NC_081794.1, read on the forward strand.
AACAACATAAATCACAATATCGACATACAATATATACACCACATCTAATCTTTGTATGCTACCAACATTAGATCGGCAGACCTGATCGGCAGGGGCAACTCATTCCAAAGTCTTCAAAGGCAGAATCACAGCGAAAGCTAGATCGCCTTTATATAGGCGATTTGTTCTAGGCACTGTAAGTAATTTTTCATTCTCTGATCGTAGTGTTCTGGGAGGATTATATGGGATTACAAGGTTTGCCAAATACAATGGTGCCTGGTTGTTTAAAGATTTGAACACAAACAATATAATTTTATATTTAATTCTAAAATGGACCGTGAGCCAATTCAAAGAAACTAACGCAGGGTTAATTGATTCATATTTTTTTACCGTTTTTAGTAACTCACTGCAGCATTTTGTACTGATTGTAGTTGAGACAAAGATGTGGCAGTGATGCCAGAATACAAAGAATTACAGAAATCCAGCTATGATAGAATAAAGGTATGTAATACTCTTTTAGAATCTGACTTTGTTAAAAACGGTTTAACTTTGTCTAGTAAACGCAAATTATAAAAACCAGCCTGTGCCTGAGTTAATTGGTTTACCTAATTTTAGGTTATTTTCAATTAGGAAGATACGGTGATACGGTGCCAGAGGGCTTGAGTATAATAAAAAAAAATTGTGAAGTTGTTTGGGTGGCTAAAAACAATGACCTCTGTTTTTTCCTCATTCAGCATTAAAAAAAATATCTGCCATTCAATTTTTCATGTCCTTTAAACACTCTAGCATTGACCCAAATTAATTTTATGGAATGTCTGATTGGTAAATACATTTGCGTGTCATCAGCATAACAATGAAATTATACTCCATACTTTCTAAAAATGCTACCCAGAGGGAGCAAGTTTGAAGAAAAAGGATAGGAGAAAGCATAGAGCCTTGTGGAACCCCCAAGGAAGACTTTTTTTATCATTATAGTTAACTGAAAAACATCTATTGCTCAAATAGGACTGAAACCATTTCAGGACTGTACTAATTAGCCCTTATGAATGTTCAAGAAGGGAGATGAGGATGTTATAGTCGATCATGTCAAAAGCTTCACTCAAATCAAGCAACAATAAAACAACATTATCTCCTAAGGCCAGGAAGATATCACTTAACACTTTCAATAATGCCGTCTCAGTGCTGTGGGCTGTTTTGAACCCTGGTTGAAACCTTTCTCCTATAGAATTTTCACTTAGACATAAAAGTAGTTGTTGCAATACAACTTTTTCTAAGAATTTTGAGGCAAAGCGCAGCTGAGAGATTGGTCTGTAATTCAGCATTTCATCCTGAGCTAAATTTGGTCGCTTTAGCCGAGGTGTCACTACTAAACTCAGTGATACGCAGTCAAAGGTCTGCTTTAACAAATGACTAGGTATGAAATAATTTGCACAGAATGTTGGTTCCTTTTTTTTCTTTTTTTTATATATCCTGCAGCATAGTCAAAATAATAGGCTCAAAAACCCTCAATTCAGCAATGCAAGCAGGATAGTCAGATGGATCCATTTTCACCAAAGGAATCTGCGCATGTTGATCAGCAATCTTTTGGCTAAAGAAGTTTAAAAAGTCCTCACAGGAAATAACTGAGGACTTTTGATACACATTACTCAAAGGTTGAATTACAGAATTAATAATAGAAATAAGAGTTTCAAATTGTTAATATTTGCCCTAATAATATTGGAGAAGTATTTTTTTTTTTGCATTTCTTACTGCCTTTTGATAGCTAAATAGCGAGTCTCTAAGAATATCATAGTGAACTTGAAATGTACTCTTTTTCCATCTACCCTCTGCTTGCCTGCAGTGCCTTCTGAGGACATGGGTATTATCATTTAGCCAAGGATTTATCTTTAATTCATGACTTGTAGGTCTTAGTGGGGCAATGCTGTCTAAGATGTCCTCACAAGTTGATTTTAATAGAATCCAATGATCATCAACATTTAAATGCTGTAGAGGTGTTTCCAGCATAGATATATTACATTTTGTTTTAAATAGTACAAAAAATTCAACATTGGAGGTATTACTTAGTCTCCTTAACCAACACAAAGAGTCTTCTAGATAAACAGGTTGAATTGCAATAAAAGTCTTAAAAAGGATTGGCATATGATCAGAGAAATTAGTTTCACAAACATTTACGTCATCAACTTGCAAGGATCAGATCTAACATATGGCCTATTTTGTGGGTGGGATGTGGAGTCCCCTGTCTTTATCCAGGTTTCAGATATAAAGATAAAGTCCAGCTTATTTGTCATAATAAAATCATTCAAGATAAAAGTTTTATTTACCACGGAGTGGGTGCTTGTCACGACCAGCTTGATTGGTATTAAATCTTTAAAGGAATTTCTCACAAGGCAAACTTCGGAGATTCTTGAGATCTGCACCTCTCCCCTGAAAGCATAGTAGAAGGAACCTTTGTGGAACCCCAAGAGAGCTCGTTCCCAGTGGCTGAATCCAGCACACAGCCCCTCAGAGAAACATAGTGAAACAAACCAGTCATAAGCACCGGCCTGCGGGAGCGATGAAAGCCAACCTGTGGATTTAGGATTAATGTCAGCAGCATCTTTAATTTGACGGCCATGCCTCCACGACGTCCTCTTTTCCTGCAACGCTATCTGCATGGTGCATCATATGCCGGGCGCCATAGATAGTTGGGAAAACTAGCCAGGTAGGGAGAAGGACTGCGGCCCCATCCTATACAATCTGCCATCAGCGACTCATCCACAGTTAATTTGATGGACAATAGTTGATCCCGGTCATAAGTTAGGAGTGCACAGATTTGTCTGGTTAAAGAAGTCAAACCACATAAAGGCAACAAACATACACCTGCCTCAGACAGACGGCCAGCCACATACATAGGCGCCATCTTGCCTTACTTACTTGTTACTAACCACTATCCTGGGTTCTTCAGACTGCTTGGAATGTGAAAACACAGACCAATCAAATTTGGGGACAAAAAGATGCAATAAACTGTAGGTAGTGAATTCAGATCTTTAGTGAATGGACAGTGGCAGTGCAGTACACTGACAGATGTGCTATTTACTTGTAAAGTAGCAGTAAATACACAATAAATAGCAAAAATAAGTAAGCAACAATATAGCAGTATATCAATAAGTGACAGAGAACTAAAAAATGATGGAGTGCAGGGTAAGAGTTGGCTAGTGGCTGTTCTGTAGCTTTTTTATATACAACCCGAAATTCCGGAAAAGTTGGGACGTTTTTTAAATTTTAATAAAATAAAAAAAACTAAAAGACTTTCAAATCACATGAGCCAATATTTTATTCACAATAGAAAATAGATAACATAGCAAATGTTTAAACTGAGAAAGTTTACAATTTTATGCACAAAATGAGCTCATTTCTATTTTGATTTCTGCTACAGGTCTCAAAATAGTTGGGACGGGGCATGTTTACCATGGTGTAGCATCTCCTTTTCTTTTCAAAACAGTTTGAAGACGTCTGGGCATTGAGGCTATGAGTTGCTGGAGTTTTGCTGTTGGAATTTGGTCCCATTCTTGCCTTATATAGATTTCCAGCTGCTGAAGAGTTCGTGGTCGTCTTTGACGTATTTTTCGTTTAATGATGCGCCAAATGTTCTCTATAGGTGAAAGATCTGGACTGCAGGCAGGCCAGGTTAGCACCCGGACTCTTCTACGACGAAGCCATGCTGTTGTTATAGCTGCAGTATATGGTTTTGCATTGTCCTGCTGAAATAAACAAGGCCTTCCCTGAAATAGACGTTGTTTGGAGGGAAGCATATGTTGCTCTAAAACCTTTATATACCTTTCAGCATTCACAGAACCTTCCAAAACATGCAAGCTGCCCATACCGTATGCACTTATGCACCCCCATACCATCAGAGATGCTGGCTTTTGAACTGAACGCTGATAACATGCTGGAAGGTCTCCCTCCTCTTTAGCCCGGAGGACACGGCGTCCGTGATTTCCAACAAGAATGTCAAATTTGGACTCGTCTTACCATAAAACACTATTCCACTTTGAAATAGTCCATTTTAAATGAGCCTTGGCCCACAGGACACGACGGCGCTTCTGGACCATGTTCACATATGGCTTCCTTTTTGCATGATAGAGCTTTAGTTGGCATCTGCTGATGGCACGGCGGATTGTGTTTACCGACAGTGGTTTCTGAAAGTATTCCTGGGCCCATTTAGTAATGTCATTGACACAATCATGCCGAGGAGTGATGCAGTGTCGTCTGAGAGCCCGAAGACCACGGGCATCCAATAAAGGTCTCCGGCCTTGTCCCTTACGCACAGAGATTTCTCCAGTTTCTCTGAATCTTTTGATGATGTTATGCACTGTAGATGATGAGATTTGCAAAGCCTTTGCAATTTGACGTTGAGGAACATTGTTTTTAAAGTTTTCCACAATTTTTTTACGCAGTCTTTCACAGATTGGAGAGCCTCTGCCCATCTTTACTTCTGAGAGACTCTGCTTCTCTAAGACAAAGCTTTTATAGCTAATCATGTTACAGACCTGATATCAATTAACTTAATTAATCACTAGATGTTCTCCCAGCTGAATCTTTTCAAAACTGCTTGCTTTTTTAGCCATTTGTTGCCCCCGTGCCAACTTTTTTGAGACCTGTAGCAGGCATTAAATTTTAAATGAGCTAATTAAGTGGATAAAAGTGTAAAATTTCTCAGTTTAAACATTTGCTACGTTGTCTATGTTCTATTGTGAATAAAATATTGGCTCATGTGATTTTAAATTCCTTTAGTTTTCATTTTATTAAAATTTAAAAAACGTCCCAACTTTTCCGGAATTCGGGTTGTATTAAGGCGAGACACTGCAGGTGAATAGGGCAAAAAAAAAAAAAACTAATAGTTATCACCTTACTTACCCAGTTGATTGATTACATTGATTATTGCAAACATGTTTTGTATTACAAGTTTTCAAAAATGTTATGTTTAAATATGCAAATGAGGCATTATTTAATGAAATATGTGCTAATTTGCATAAATGTGTAGTACAAAAATCTGAACACTAGATGAAGTCAGTTTCTAATTTTTTGTTAATTTTTTTTGACATATTAGAGTCAAATGTTTTTACAGAGGGAATTCTGGTTATCTTTTTTTGTCACTCCATAATTCAGAAAATACTTTGAACAGCCAGAAAACAATATATTTTCACAATTTTGGGGGGAATAAAATGTTGTATATAATCAAGGAAAATATATATGAACAAATCCCTCTGTAAAAATCTTCAGAATATAGACAGGAATAAAAATGTCAAGTGTGGTGTGTGTAAGTGCTACTGAAGTGGAGATTTATGGCTCAGTGTTGAAGAAAAAACTCATTTTGAGAAAACGGCCTTTAAAAATATGTATTGTAATTGAAATCTATTGACACAAACCGATAAAGTGCTATAAAAGAAACACTTAACAGTGTCTTTTGGATGTTTTCCTTCCACTAGTTTGAAAAAGCACTTTATGAAAAACCAAAAAGCCCAAAATCTCAAAATTGACAGGTGCTTGAAAAAACAGTGTTTTTGCCTGCAGTGTCTCACCTTAAAAACATCAAAACAATTTAGATTTCATAGTATTGTACAGTTATTTTGTGAGTTTGAGCTTATCTCTGAGCAGAAAGTCAATATAAAAATATTACATGTGCTTTTTCAGTGCACAGATTTGGTTACATTGGCTAAAGAAGAAATAAAAGCTTCTTAGTGAAGAGAATCCTCATTGTCAGCTCTGAATATTGATTGTTCATGCTGCATTACAGCTCCAAATGTGCTTAATTTTGACCATTCACAATATATATATTTTTTCATTCTGTAAACAAGACATCGATCCAGGAGAAGAGGTTTGAAAGTAAATGATTTTGATATTGACTGAAGCGCCGCCAGTAGACAGAAAGATTATTTACACAGTCATTTAGATTTCAGTTCCTTGTCCCTGTCTGAAACCCACTATTGAAAGCTCTTAATTAAATTATTTATCGAACATTTCGAACTCCAGTGTCAAATCTTTTGATTTCTCAAGAATCTAGGAAACCTCTTACCTGACTGCGGTATATTTGGCAGGAGAAAAGGGATTGGGGTCGACAGTACTTGGAAAGCCTTTAAGAAATTCTTTTATCAGAATTTTTAATGTGGTGTGAGGCTACAGAGAAAAGATATTCATATGCAGTAGTATAATTGAATTGAATATCCCATGTCTGTCTGCCTTCACAGAATCAATGCCTCAGCCAGGCTCTCTCAAAAGCTTCATTACCTTATTAATGACTTGCCTTGTGCCGTTGATCAGGCCCAGAGAAGCAGCTCTATATTTATAACACAGCTCACAATTGTAATGCTTTTTGTCAAAGCCTGCAGTGTAATAACGAGGCTTAAGGGGGAGAAAACTTTAATGAAGGAATAAAAATTCTTAAAGGGGTCTTGGAAGAGATCATGTCCAAGGAAAGTGTTGTGAAAGGATGCATATCCCTGTCTTTGATGCTTGAGTTTTTCATGTGGTCTGTTGTTCATGTGTGCCTGACTGAAGTGCTTAAGACATGGTGGTTTGTCTCAGATGGCAAGGTTCCTGCACTCTGTCCTCTGCGGTTAAACCTTGCAGCATCAGACATATTCAAGGATATGAGTTACCTTCAGCACCACACCAGAAAAGAGGATCAGTTTTGCATGTCATCTAATCCTGTGGATATGGCATCAGCCAATTCTCAGCTATGGTTGCTATGAATGGATAAACGAGGCTAATGTTAAAAACTGGGACTATATAAATCATTTAAAAATTATTCTAATATGTTGATTTTGTGCTCAAGAAACATTTGAAAACAGCTGTGCTTCTTAATTAATTAATTAAAAAATTGTGGAAACCGTGATACATTACTATTTTAAAAATAAAATCTAAAAAATTATTTTATTCAGTAAGGTTTAACCTGATCAAATGTGGTAGTAAGGACATTAATGTTACAAAATATTTCTAAGACCGTAAGGGGAAGTTGTGGCCTGGTGGTTAGAGAATCGGACTCCCAATCGAAGGGTTGTGGGTTCGAGTCCCGGGCCGGCAGGAATTGTGGGTGGGGGGAGTGCATGTACAGTTCTCTCACCACCCTCAATACCACGACTGAGGTGCCCTTGAGCAAGGCACCGAACCCCCAACTGCTCCCTGGGCGCCGCAGCATAAAAAATGGCTGCCCACTGCTCCGGGTGTGTGTTCACAGTGTGTGTGTGTGTTCACTGCTCTGTGTGTGTGCACTTCGGATGGGTTAAATGCAGAGCACAAATTCTGAGTATGGGTCACCATACTTGGCCGAATGTCACTTCACTTCACTTCACTTCTATTTCAAATAAATGCTTTTCAAATTTCTGTTCATTAAAGAATTCTTAAAAACATGTTGTGGTTTCCACAAAACTGTCTAGCAAAGGTGTTTTCAACATTGATACTAATTAAAAAAAACATTATTAATAAGTGTGCACTAATAATAATAATCGTTAATAACTGAGCACTAAATCTGTGTACTGATTTTTGACTCTGAAGTCATAATTAATGGACTTTAAAAATTCAGCTTTCCCATTACAGGAATAAATTATATGTTTGAATATAATTTTATATATACTGTATATTACCATATTTTAATAAAATAAATGCAGCCTTGGTGAGTATAAGAGAATTCTTTCAAAAATATAAAAACAAAAACTGAATCATTTCAAACTTTGATGCATATACAAAGTTCTGGCATGAAACTCTATTTTGAAAACATTTACAATACATCCAACTGTTTCAATTCTTGAAAACAAGAATGCTGTTCCTTTTTGTGGTTAGGTGATACTTTAAGTTTGAATTCTTACAAAGGCAAGAAAATGCATTATAACAGAACTTGCATACAACAAGTGTCATGGGAGATTAATAAAAGTTTTTTTTAGCATTATGTTTTTAGCATTTTTAGATTTTTTTCTTGCCGTGCCAACATTTTTATTTTTAGCAGTGCATTTTTATATTTGTTGGAAATAATACTATAGAGAGACAGACGGACAGACTGCTGTTTCCAGACATTTTTTAGTTTGAAAGAAGTCTGTATTTATTTGATCAAACAACAGCAAACACTGTAACGTGAAATATTATTGCAATTTAAAACGTCTCAAGGTTACGTATGTAACCCTAGTTCCTTGAAGGAACGAGACGCTGCGTCGAAACGCTTTTGGGGAACGTCCCTGACGAGACCGACTCTGAATATCATGTGCAATCAGTCCATCGGAAAGGCGTGACGTCACGGGCGGGGTGACGTAGCGACCAGGAAGCTATAAAAGCACGTGCCGTGCAGCTGGCTTCAGCTTCGAGTAGGGAAGCAAGCGCCGGCAGGGGTGCCGGGAGTATGGCTCTGCGACGCAGCGTCTCGTTCCTTCAAGGAACTAGGGTTACATACGTAACCTTGAGACGTTCCTTTTCAGGAACTCGAGCTGCGTCAAAACGCTTTTGGGGAACGATGTGCCCACGCTGCCAGACTTCCAAATCCCTGCCTAGTGTGTAGTCAAAAGAGCACAGCTAAGACGAGAGAACAGAAGAGCCCGGCGTGGCTCGCATGTCAAGATCGTAAAATCGGACAAATGTGGAGGGCGTGGACCACCCCGCAGCGTTGCAGATGTCCAAGAGGGACACACCTGCTGAGAAGGCCTTGGAGGCCGCCATACTCCGAGTAGAGTGATCCTTGGCCCCCAAAGGAGGGGGAAGACCAGAGGACTCATAGGAGACGTTGATAGCCTCGACTATCCAACGACTAAGGGTCTGCTTGGTGGCAGGAGAGCCCTTGTTAGAAGGACCGTAGCAAACAAGCAATTGGTCTGATTTTCTCCACAGGGCAGCTCTGTGGACGTATGCGTCCAGTGCTCGCACTGGACACATACAGTTTAGCTTCTCTTGGTCTGGCTCCCGAAAGGGAGGAGGACAGAAGGCCTGCAGTACGATAGGTTGTGGTGTAACAGAGGGAACCTTCGGAACGTAACCCGCTCGAGGGTATAAGAATGCTTTGGCCATACCAGGGGCAAAGTCTAAGTAGGTAGGGGCCACCGAAAGGGCCTGAAGATCTCCAACTCTCTTTAGTGAGGTGATTGCCAGTAACAGGGCAGTTTTAAGTGTCAGATGTCTATCTGAGATATCTTGTATTGGCTCGAATGGAGCTTTACAAAGAGCCTCTAGAACCACAACCAAATCCCAGGGGGGAACACGGGATCGTACTGGAGGTCTCAGCCTCAGCGCACCGCGGAGGAAACGTGTAACTAGGGGGTGTCTACCCACTGACTGACCATTGAAAGGGACGTGGAAAGCAGCTATGGCAGCCACGAAAACCTTTAAGGTGGAGTGGGATAACCCCGCAGAGAGCCTGGCTTGTAAAAACTCCAGAACTGTACCAACTGGGCAGTCTGCTGGGTCAAGCTGGCGGTCTCTGCACCATGAAGTGAAGAGCTTCCACTTCAGGGCGTACAGTTTCCTCGTAGAGGGAGCTCTGGATTGGAGTAGGGTCTCAACAACCTCGGTTGAGAGACCAGCTGCTAATAGCTGTGCCCCCTCAGGGGCCACACCCACAGCTTCCACAACTCCGGGCGAGGGTGAATTATCGTGCCCTGCGCCTGTGAGAGTAGGTCTGTCCTGATCGGTATCTCCCACGGAGAGCCGTCGAGGAGCGAGACTAGATCTGAGAACCATACTCGGCCCGGCCAGAACGGGGCTACTAGTAGTAGACGGACCCCGTCCCGGCGTACTCTCGCCAGAACTCCCGGGAGCAGAGCGATAGGGGGAAAAGCGTACAGACGAAGCCTCGGCCAGGTCTGTACCATAGCGTCCAGTCCCAGAGGAGCTGGATGAACTAGAGAGAACCAGAGAGGACATTGCGATGTCTCCTGAGTCGCAAAGAGGTCCACCTGGGCTGTACCAAATACTCTCCATATGTGCTTCACCACCTCGGGGTGAAGCATCCATTCCCCGGGCCTCGGCCCCTGTCTCGACAGTATGTCTGCTCCCACATTCAATCTCCCAGGAATATACGCTGCTCTGATCGAGAGGAGCTTGCCCTGGGACCACAGAAGGATCTGGTGTGCCAGCTTGTACAAGGGGCGCGAACGCAGACCCCCCTGGTGATTGATATAAGAGACCACTGATGTGTTGTCGGTGCGCACCAACACATGGTGACCTCTCAGGTCTGGGAGGAAATATTTCAATGCTCGATAGACCGCTAGTATCTCTAGGCAATTGATGTGCCATGTTAGATGGCGACCACTCCACAGACCGCGGGCAGGGTGGCCGCTCATGACCGCACCCCAACCGGTGAGGGACGCATCTGTCGCTAGCGTTACACGGCGACAAGGAACTCCCAGCACCGGGCCCTGATTCAAGAACCAAGGTTTCCTCCACATGTCTAAGGCACGAAGGCACCGCCGCGTGACCTTGATAACTCGACGTGGATTTCCCCTCGGGGAAAAGCCCTTGGACTTGAGCCACCACTGTAGGGGTCTCATGTACAGCAGGCCAAAAGGTATCACGTTGGACGCAGCTGCCATCAGCCCTAACAATCTCTGGAATTGTTTGACAGTGAGTGACTGGCCTTCTTTGACTCTCTCGACTGATGTGAGGATCGACTCGATCCGAGCAGGAGACAAGCGTGCCTGCATCGTGGTCGAATTCCACACTACGCCTAGATAGGTGGTTCTCTGAACTGGAGAAAGTACACTCTTCTTGGCGTTTAGTCTCAAACCCAGCTCCCCCATGTGTGCGAGAACGACATCTCGATGTCGAGCCGCCATCTGCTCTGATTGAGCTAGGATCAACCAATCGTCGATATAATTTAAAATGCGGATTCCCTGCATACGGAGGGATACCAGAGCCGCATCCATACATTTCGTGAACGTGCGGGGTGAGAGTGCGAGGCCAAAGGGAAGTACTCGATATTGATAAGCTTTGCCCCCGAAAGCGAACCTCAGAAACTTCCTGTGTTGTGGAAGGATGGATATGTGGAAGTATGCGTCTTTGAGATCTATTGTGACAAACCAGTCCTCGGATCTGATTTGAGCTACAACCTGGTTGACAGTGAGCATCTTGAACTTCAGTGACATAACTGAGCGGTTCAGGAGACGCAAGTCTAAGATCGGACGCAACCCCCCATCCTTCTTTGGAACTATGAAATACCGGCTGTAAAATCCGGATTCCCTGTCTAGAGGAGGGACCACCTCGATGGCCTCCTTCCTTAATAGGGTATTCACTTCTTGTTCCATAACCAGAGCCTGCTGGGGGCCGACCACAGTCGGTGTAACCCCGTTGAACTTCGGTGGTGGATGACCGAACTGAATGCAATAGCCTCTTTCTATTGTACGCAGGACCCATTGAGATACATTTGGCAGTAGCTTCCACGCTGCTAAATAATCTACTAAGGGAATCAGTCTCTCGAGACTGACCTCTGGTGTAAGAGGCCCCCGAAGGGGCGGCGAGCATCCCAGCTCCGCTACGCTCACGGGCGGAAGTAACTGGGAGTGGCGCTCGCTGGAGGCCGCTGCGCCCTGAAGCTCTGGCAGGGTTGGCAGACCGACCTCCTGAGGGTACTGAGGTGAGACGGGCACCATGTAATGAGGTGAACCGTGCTCTACCCCAGCAGGGGCTACCCTCTGGATCCTGGCGTCAGGATCTTTTCGTCGAGGACTTCCGGGCTTCGATGACAGATCTTAAATCGGTTTTCGCCCTAGAAGCCCCCGACTCAGAGTGTCGTTGCCCTCGGCCCCGACATGGGGGAGCACGAGTGGCGACGCTCTGCTTTTGCGCTTCCCGGTGTGAGGAGCCGGTATGTGGCGTGGTCATCTCCCGCCCAGATGCACCACGAGAGCGACGAGGGAGGAAACTCTGGAACGCCGCTGCCTGCTTGTGCGCCTCCTGGAACCTGTCGACGACAGTATTAACTGTGTCGCCGAACAGGCCCGAGGCTTGAAGCGGGGCGTCCAGGAGGCAGACCCTGTCTCGTTCTTTAATTTCTGACAGGGTCAGCCACAAATGCCTCTCCGCGGCCACTAAGGCTGCCATAGACCGCCCAATTGCGCGAGCGGTCTCCTTAGTGGCGCGGAGGGAGAGATCAGCGGTCTTTCTGAGTTCTTCAATCTCTTCAGACTTAATCCCCTCCCCCTCATCGACATCTCTCAGCAGGTCAGCCTGATAAGCTTGCAGGACTGCCATAGTATGAAGGCACGCCCCAGCCTGACCTGCTGCCACATAACCTTTGCCCACTAGCGATGAAACTCTAAGCGGCTTAGTGGGCAATGTCGGAGCCTTTAGAGACGAGGCCGAACCGGGTGACAGATAGCCCGCGAGCGTTTGTTCAACCCGTGGCATCGCTCTATAACCACGCTCTCCCAGCCCCATCACGTTGCCATAATATAGTGAATCAGGGCCAAAGAGGCGGGTCGAATACGGGTGATTCCACGATCTCGATAACTCATCATGGAGATCGGGAAAATACGGAAGGCTCCGACGTGGAGGTGGTTGCTTCGGCCGCAGAAAGCGTTCGTCTAACTTGCTTCTCTGCGGCTCAGACTGTTTTTCAGCAGGCCAGTCGATTTTTAATTTATCTACTGCCCGCGTGACCACCTCCAAAAGCTCCTCATACTGGGGCGACAGGGGTGGCGAATCCCCAACAACAGTCTCCACATCGACCTCCTCAGAGGACGAGAGGTGAAGAGCTGATCCCTCACCCTGGGGGGAAGAAACCGACGAGCGTGCTTCCGAACCCAGGGCTTGGGCGCCGGATCTGGCAGATGAGGAAGGAGATAAGGACTGGCCCGTCTCCATTCCTTCTGACAGATCCACCTGCGAACCCCACGAGTGCAGCAGCCGCTCTGCCTCGGCAGAAGCGGGGCCAGCACCGCGAGGAACGCTGGTGAAGGCTCCCTCCTCGAAGAGAGCCCTCCGGGATCGAAGCGTCCGCACTGGCAAACGTTCGCAATGCGGGCAGCCGGCCCCCTCGAGAGCCAACTCAGCGTGCTTCGATCCCAGGCAAGCCACGCACAGCCTGTGTGTATCCCCGCTCGTAATGTAGCGAGTGCAGGGAGGAACACACAGTCTGTAACGCGGCTTGAAATCGCCCTTCAAATGTTTGGTCTTTTGCTTCTGCTTAGGCATATTGAGCTGTTTTAGCGATCTTTTTAAGCTAAGGGACAGACAACAATAAATAGGACCAACAGGACAGACTTTTGCACATGCACACACAGAGCACTTGCTGACAGATTCGAAGCTGAAGCCAGCTGCACGGCACGTGCTTTTATAGCTTCCTGGTCGCTACGTCACCCCGCCCGTGACGTCACGCCTTTCCGATGGACTGATTGCACACGATATTCAGAGTCGGTCTCGTCAGGGACGTTACCCAAAAGCGTTTCGACGCAGCTCGAGTTCCTGAAAAGGAACAACTGTTTTCTGTTATATATTTTCATTTGTACTTTATTCCTGATTAGCTACACTGATTTTTTTAGCAGCCATTACTCCAGTCTTCAGTATCACATATTCCTTCAGAAATCATTCTGATATGCTGATTTAATGTTCAAGAAACATTTCTTAATATTAGCAATTTAGTAATATTAGCAATATAACAACTGAAAAAAGACACTTAATATATTTATGGACACTGTAATATATTTTGTAAGATATAAGATAAAATTAAATGGTTGAAATGTAAAAAAAAAAAATATTACAATGTGAAAGTCTTTACTGTCACTTCTGATCAATTAATTTAATCCTTGCTGAATAAAAGTATTAATTTATAATTAAAAAAGGGAAAGATCTTACTGACCCCAAACTTTTGAATGGTAGTAGATATATGAAAATGTATAAGATGCAAAAACCTCTAAGAATTTTTTTATTTTATTCTTTTTTTCATTTTTACTAGGCTTTTTTATGTTTACGTTCAGTAAAGTCACTTTAATGGCAAATCAAAGGTTATTAGTCAGTTACTGAATACATTATTTAAAACAAATGTCCAATAATATTTTCATAGGAGCCTGATAAAAAAGCTAATTTGAAATAAAAATTTCAGACAGATTTAGACTCTTTTGCATCTAAAGTCTTCATATAGTTAATAGATATCAAGGTTCCATTAGATAATGTGTTTTTTTTCACAAAAATCCTTTTTAAAAAACATTTGAATATTGAGGAGAAGACTAGATGTTTCCCCTGATTCATGAGTATTCTTCTTGACTCATGCTGTTCAGCCATTTAGGAGTGCTCATGCTGTCATAAGAGGATAAGAATGCGCCATTTTGGAAATGCTCGTACATTGTTCCCACAGCTTACATGCCCCAAAAAAAGGAGGGAAAAAAAATCACTCTCTGAGCTTCTTCACTATTCATCCTCACTTAGCGAAAGGCCCTGTTTTGACTGCAGTGCCTCTGTTCCTCCAAACAAGCCTAATACTTATGCTCTGCAAGTTGTGACCGAAAACATGCTGACTGTTGCCATCAAGCTGAACAAATTGACAAAGCTTTGTAAACAACACACTCTGTGCGCATTCATTTCAAAGCATGCGGTTCCACGTTTCCACGTCTCAATAATACATCAGGCCACACGCAAACGCTATGCAGTTTTGCTTCGTACCCAAAGCAATTTTACACTTCATGGTTCAATTTCAAAGCCACTCAAGTGCAGCAAAAGCACGGCCCTACATCAACAGGAAACTGGAGAACATGTAAGCAGCTTGGTTACAGTTGACACATTTTCTGCAATATTCCTCTTTTCAAAGTGAAAAGATATAGACCAGTGAAGATATACTATACGTTGACCAGTCACAAAAAAAATCAGTTTTTCAAAAAAATAATTGTTATAACGATGACAATAAGGTTAGTTTGGTTAACATTAGATAATATCATAAAGTAAAAGCAATATATTTATATTTATTATACATAAAATGTTCAGTTTCACTGTATTGGGGGTCCGTGGGGGGGGGGGGGGTGTCCAAAAAAACAGTCAGTATCTGGTGTGACCACAATTTGCCTCATGCAGTGCAACACATCTCCTTCGAGTTGATCAGGTTGTTGATTGTGGCAATTCTGGAATGTTGGTCCACTCCTCTTCAATGGCTGAACAAAGTTGCTGAATATTGGCAGGAACTGGAACACGCAGTCGTATACGCCGATCCAGAGCATCCCAAACATACTCAAATGGGTGACATGTCCGGTGAGTATGCTGGCCATGCTAGAACTGGGATGTTTTCAGCTTCCAGGAATTGTGTACAGATCCTTGCAACATGGGGCTGTGCATTATCATGCTGCAACATGAGGCGATGGTCGTGGATGAATGGCACAACAATGGGCCTAAGGATCTCGTCACGGTATCTCTGTGCATTCAAAATGTGTTTGTTGTCCATAACATACGCCTGCCCATACCATAACCACACTGCCACCATGGGCCACTCGATCAACATCAGCAAACCGCTCACCCACATGACGCCACACACGCTGTCTGCCATCTGCCCTGTACAGTGAAAAATGGGATTCATCCGTGAAGAAAACACCTCTCCAAAGTGCCGGACACCATCAGATGTGAGCATTTGCCCACTGAAGTCAGTTATGACGACAACCTGCAGTCAGGACGAGACCCCGATGACGATGACGAGCATGCAGATGAGCTTCCCTGAGACGGTTTCTGACAGTTTGTGCAGAAGTTATCTGGTTATGCAAATCAATTGTTGCAGCAGCTGTCTGGGTGGCTGGTCTCAGATGATCTTGGAGGTGAAGATGCGGGATGTGGAAGTCCTGGGCTGCTGTGGTTACATGTGGTCTATGGTTGTGAGGCCGGTTGGATGTACTGCCAAATTCTCTAAAACGCCTTTGGAGACAGCTTATGGTGTAAAAATGAACATTCAATTCATGGGCAACAGCTCTGGTGGACATTCCTGCAGTCAGCATGCCAATTGCATGCTCCCTCAAAACTAGCAACATCTGTGGCATGGTGCTGTTTGATAAAACGGCACATTTTAGAATGGCCTTTTATTGTGGCCAGCCTAAGGCACACCTGTGCAATAATCAGGCTGTCTAATCAGCATCTTGATATGCCACACCTGTAAGGTGGATGGATTATCTCGGCAAAGGAGAAGTGCTCACTAACACAGATTTGTGAACAACATTTGAGAGAAATAGGCCTTTTGTATAACATTTGTTGCAATGTTTATTTTTTTATTTTTTTGTAAAAATTTAAGAAAACAAAGGGCAAGCTGAAATTATTTTTGTAGTAACCAACATTATGCAAAATCAATTGAAATGAACATGTACCAAGCTACGAATATTTTTCTGTAAATGTGATGCTATAGCTTGCCTTTTTTATCAGTGTTTTATGCACACCATTGCACACCATTTATGCAGGGATCAAGAGATAGGATTTGTTAGAATGCTGCAATGAAGGGCTGCCGGTATTAAAGTGAGCGGCAGAGATTTTAAATGTATTTCTCCAACTCATTTGAAACGCTGAAAACCGCACATGCCATTGAGCAGACACTGCAGCCAGGACCCATTTTTCTTCCTTTCAAAATATGTCGGCATCATATTAAATAGGATAGACATAAATATGGGCATTTAGAAGGTAGCAAGGGAAACAGTCTTCCTTCAGCCATCCATCTACTCTGTCAAGTTCAAACTTTGTGTATATCATTACAAAGCTTATGTGGTCGCTTTTGGAGCTGGAAATGGTGACAGCAATCCATAATTGGACTGAGTAGCTATATGCCAGTCCACACCCCACACACTGCTGAATCTGCAGCTCGCAAAGTGCTTTGTGACATGACCAATTTATGAAGTTAGTCGACCGGAATTATTTTAGTCATAATCTCTTATGACTCTTATGTCATATTAGACTTCACCAGTGAACGAGTCAAAAACTAGAGTGAAAAAAAAAAAAAAATATATATATATATATATATAAATATTTGCAATATGTTACTCCCAGACAGCAACATAATTACATGTCTTATAAATCACACCCATTAATTGTCTTGTTAGTGATGGAGGTTAAACCCTGTGAAGTACGTTTGCCACAGCCGAAATAGATCTGCAGAGAGAGAGAAAAAAACACTAGTGTATTAGCATATTTCGTTAACTATTAGTCATTTCCTTTGTGGATTCAGTGGAATAATTACACTGTGTTTCTTTCTTAATTTTTTTCTGTAGTTACACACGTTTTATACGGTTTTTTTTTAGGAAAAATACTGTGCTTGTGTAGGATCAGTTTAAAAACATTGTTGGTGTTATATAGGATGAAATGCAACTAAACATGTAAGCAGCTTTAAATGTTGTAACTGTTCAAGCTGAAATATTTACAGTTGTGAGCAATGCATTTTCATTTTTAAATGAAAAATGCATTCAATTCATTTTTTAAAAAAGTACAGTAAGTTCAGTATAAAAACAGTATGGTATGGAGCAGGGGCGCTGGACTGGGGGTAAAACCAGTACTGATTACCAGGGCCCCAAAGGAAGAGAGGGCCCTTGAAAAGTCTGGAATATATATTTTCAAGGGGAGGGGGGCCCATTTGGACTGCCTATGCATAAGGCCCGGGATCTTGTGCAGCACCCCTGGTATGGAGGTATATACATACGGTTCACAAAAAATAAAAATAAGATAATAAAGTAAAATAAAATAAAATAAGTACAGGTAACACTTCATTTTAAGGTGTCCTTGTTACAAACATTACATGAACTTACTATTATGATAACAATCAATTATGCATAATTACTAATGTAACACTAAGCCAAACCCTAACTCTAACCATATAGTAAGCAACTGTGGTTAATTAATATTACTCAGTACTTATATGTATAATTACACCTTAAAAGAAAGTGTAACAATCAATTCAAATCTGTCATCTTTTTCACACCCTCAAGTCATTCAAAATTCTGTGCAGGAGATATTTTGAAGAATTACTTTTTTTAATATAATGTATATATGTATATATATATAGTGCCTTGTGAAAGTATTCATACCCCTTCATTTTTTTCATGTTTTGTTATGTTGCTGCCTTATGTTAAACTGCTTTAAATGACTTTTTCCCCCACACCAATCTACACTCCACGCACAAATCTGACAAAGCTAAAAAAGAAACTTCATACATTTATTAAAAATAAAAAACTGAATTAAGTACATTGCATATGTCTTCATACCTTTAACTAAATATTTAGCTGAATCACCTTTACTGTATCAATACTTTTTTGGAGAATGTGAACAGCTTTGCTAATCAACATTTGGCAATTATCTGCCATTCTTTTCCTCACCTCTTCACCTCTCACGCTCTGTCAGGTTGAATGGGGGCAGATGCACATTTTCAGGTTTCTCCAGAAATAGTTGATTGGGTTCAAGCTCAGGCTCTGGCTGGGCCACTCAATGACATTCACAGAGTTGTCCATAAGCCACTCTTGCTGTGTGCCTAGAGTTATTTTAATGTTGGAAGGTGTGCCTTCTGTCCAGTCTGGGCTTATCAGTTTGAGACCTTGCCTTTACATTTAAAAGTTCACACAATAAAAATTATGTCATCATTTAGTTGCTTATGTTCCATATCAGTATGAATGTCTTCAATGAGGTTGTTGAAAGGAATTTACCTATAGCATAATGTAAGACAGGAATTTGTTTGTTTTTTAGTTTTTATACACATAAACATCCTTCTGAAGAAAAAAGCCACACAAACACCATGAAGGTAAGCTAATTTTTACTGAAATATTCCTTCAAAATCAAAATTTTTAAACGTTTCTATTATTCACTGTTTTGCACTTAAGAAAATCAAGCCTTTGTCACTGAAACAAAAGACAAAAGAATGTAAGATTAAAATTTACTGGTGCTTTAGTTGCATGACAAAAAAGTCTCATCATGTGGTTAAATCCTTATATGGTGTATGCACCCAACGCATACATCTCATTCATCAGTGCCAACTATTTGCATTAGACAAATGCACTATTTTCAGGCATAAAGATATACCCTGTGCCAAGTAGCTTGTTTACATGTGTTTTTATACTCTTGTGTAGTATGAGCTCCAGAGCATGACATATGTTATGGTGTTGCTTGCTCAGTGAAAAAAACCCACAAAAAACCCTTGGACTCAAGAAAGAAGAAAAAGATTTTCAGAAGGATGCGAAGTGTGAAATTCCAAACCTACAGGTACCATGAATCAAAACACCAGAGGTGACTTATTTTCATGGTCCCTGAACAAGAAAATACATACATACTATACATGCATGCATATATTAATTCAAGGATCCAGTAATATTTCAGACAGAACCACTTTGGCAAGTAACTTGAGTTTATTGAACACATTTTATCTTTGGCGGTATGGTTCCTTATGGGGGTTCTTGCTCCCAAATTAATTGAACATACAAGAGCTTATACATTAACCCTGGGGATCTATCAGCTTGGAAATATATGACAATTAAGACACTTAATAAATGTATTTAAAAGCAACCAGTGGTAATCGTGTAGATGTGGCAGTGGGACGTCTATCCTGTAGTTCGGTTATGAGGATGAGTGTCTCTCACTGTAGATCATGCTGTATACCATTACTCTGTCTCAGAAGCCTGTCCAAAATCATTTCATGAGGTGACTTCGTGCAAAAAACGCTGCCTGCAAGTCATGGCATGCTTTCAACTTGAAGCATGGCTACGGACGGCGATCAACGAGAGTACCAGCTTGCAGTCGGGGGCAGAGTTGAAAACGGGAGATGTCAAGCCGAACACTTTCTGCTCCCATTAGTGACACTCACACAGTGTTTGCATACTTTATCACAGAGGAAGTAAATAAAATGAAGTATTTGTCAAATACACAGATGTTTCAGAAACGTTTTCATGAGCAACAGAAACACTTTTTATATACTGCTTAATACAGCGCCATATTTTCAAGAATAAAGTTCAACATAATCATATACTATTTAAATACTAATACAGTGGGGTATATATGCTTTTATCGGTGTTGTATGATAAACATGACTCAAAACAAATACAACAGTGTGACTACATTAAAAAAAGCTTGTACCATTCTAAAAACACAGATTTGTGCCCATTATTGGAACTGCAAATGTTGAATAAACCCCGAAACACACGTGATCGTTGTCATTCATTTGTCAATCTGGCGAATCGTCATCAGCGCTCCTGCAGTCAGTAAGAAAGCAAATTAT
This sequence comes from Carassius carassius, assembly GCF_963082965.1. Taxonomy (NCBI): domain Eukaryota; kingdom Metazoa; phylum Chordata; class Actinopteri; order Cypriniformes; family Cyprinidae; genus Carassius; species Carassius carassius. The sequence goes on from NC_081794.1 coordinate 14,878,638, forward strand.
TATGAACCAATGCACTGCATTTTCATTCACCTTATCTAAATCCAAGCATTTTTTTTATTATTAATCCTTGAAAACACTGCATTAATTTTCAAGAATTTTCAGGGATTTCAAGCACCCGTATGACCCTGTACGACGGCGAACACGACGAGTATAAAACCTTGACCGTTTGGGAAGGTGCGCACGCAGTCATCTGAGGCTCGCAAGTGGAGCCAGGAGAAAGCATAAATCCCGCTTATGCAACAGCAGGTCTAATATGATATTGCAAGCAAGCAGTCCCAATACCCTGATAGCTTTAAGCAAAGACCTTCTGAAGTGCATAGAGTGATAGAGTGCATAGAGGCTAGTTGGTATATTTAACTGGTAGTGTTACCAATACGATAGCATGTGGTAATGCGATAGCATGCCTAGCAAACATAAATGAACAATTAGCTTTGGACAATGAGCAATGTCTGAAGCATTTTCGCCAACATAGCACTAAGCAATAAAAATTAAAGAAAACTTTACTTTATGAATTAAAGGTGAAATGGACAGTTTTTCGTGGATGCTTTGTCATTCTTGAATAACTTGCTTCTTCCAGCGGGGAAGCAGATCTCGTGTAATGTTGCTAGCTCAGTTGTATTAGTACAACTTTGGCGATGAATCGCGGGCAAAGTGTCTATATCAAGTGCTCTCTCATATCACTTTCAGTCCATCGCTTGACAAACAACGCGGCAAATTCGCTTAAGTTCACGACTTGAAAATTGGTGAGATACTCTGTGGGAATCCTGCCAAAAAATCCTGATTTGAATGCTTCCTATGTAGATAGATTCGCTGTCTGATTAGTTTCCTGAGCAAGCGATAGCTCTCACAAGCAGTTTGAGCCTTTAGAGCCATTTGAGCATACTTACCAAGCAATACACTCTCTTTGCTCTCAACGGAGGCGGTCGCATTTTCTCTCCTTCTCCTCCCCCTTACCTTCCCTGCTTTGCTCCTCTTGTCTCGTCTATTGTCTTATACGTTGAGAGATTCTCTCCGCACTGCTCTCCAAACTAAAAAATCATGGATTTCATTCAACAATTCAATTCAACAGAATTGACAACATCTTCTCGACGGGGAGCTTTGGTTCAGGGGAACCTGACTGCCCTGCCGGGGCGTTCACTGCTGGCTACACGATGGACGCGTGGGAGAGGTGGCGGTTCGTGTGTCTGGCAGCTCTTTCCGTGGAGGACATTGAAGATATCTACCTATTCGGAACCATGATAACAGGTCTTTTGCTAATTGGATTAGGCATTGCCCTGGTTTATCGAGGAATTCAGAAAACGGTAATAGCTGTCCAAAGCCTCACAAGGCTGCCCATCATGATAGAAGCAGTGGGCAGAGCGGTCAGTACTGAGACTGGGACTATTAACCACAATATGGATAACATCACGGAGAAGCTCACGGCTTTGCAAAGGCAGATGGATCAATTCAGAGACTTGGACTAAGACAGTAGTCGTGTAAATTGGAATGTCGCTACTCGCCCCAAGACCAAACAATCCAAATTTTATTTGCTTTTGGCTCCCCTCAACCAGCACTGGCCTCAGCCAAGGCTGCTTTTGGAACAACAACTCCCCGGAAGAGCACTGCAGTGAGACACTCTTGCATTCCTCCCCCCTCTTCCACAGACACCTGCTGATTGTTGACTCTATCTGGGACCTGATCAAGGCTGTCTCCATGGCAATTTGCAGTGTGTCGCTATGACAGTCCTGCGGACTGAGGCACCTAGATTTGATGCCAGGAGTAGCCACTCTCCAGGCCTACACATACAAGAACTTTTACATACATACAAACACACATAGGCTCATACTGTTTATAATAGATATGCATTCACCCCCCCCCCCATCACCCCACTCCCCATCCCTTCACCGCGTTGTACCGCCAGTCTTACAAGCGGGTCTGTGACCAGCGGCGAGAACGGCTGCAGTACCAGACGGCTGCTTGCCTGTGCTTGGTTACCTCCACCCCCCACTCCCCTCCCCTGTTGCAAGTCGTGTGTTTTTCATACTGATTATGTGCTTATGTTGCTGAGGTGTTTTTTTCTTTTCCCACATTGTACTCCCCACAGGAGCATAGTCTGTTTTTTTTTTCCTTCTCCCCTCCTTCATGTTATGCTGTATTTCTTCCTTAATCCCATCTTCCTGTCCAGTCTACCCCCTTGTCATATTGTATGTACTGTATGGACAGGTCGATGGCTAATTTAGCTGGTACCTTTAAACAGTGACAATAAAGGGCTACTACAATAGTGCCACGTATATGACTCTGTGGTCTCATCTGTGATATTGTACTCTGCCAGAAGTTGGGGAGGGGGACTGCTAGAAAAGGAGAAGAATAAGTTAAATAAACTAATAAAGAAGGCAGGTTCTGTCATAGGGAGTGTGTTACCCACCTTCGAGGTGATAATGCAGGATATAATGATTGGGAAACTCTATTCGTTGATGCATCATGATTGTCACCCCTTAAATGAAATAGTTCGTGATTTTATGTGTACTCACAGCTTAAGATTGATCCATCCACGCTGTTACAAGGAGCGTTTTAGGAAGTCTTTTTTCCCAACTGCAATTAGGTCGTATAATCAGTGTTATTTAAGATGACTTACTTTTTAGGATTTATGTTTTTGTATATAATTACAATGCTTTGTAACTTGATACTGGAGAACAAGTTTTTATGTTGTTTGTGAATGTTGTTTTAAAGTTGGTTTAATTTATTCATTGTATGGTTGTGCTGCTGTGACATCTAAATTTCCCTCCGGGGATTAATAAAGTTAAAGTCAAGTCATATATGTCCCGTGTCTAATTGGAGAATGGTAGTGATTGGAGCTATTTGACAGCTGACCGCATCAGCTGGTCGCAGTCTATGCCTCCGTGGCTAGACTGAACTAACGCTGCGCTCAATTATACTTAGCACTGTAGCTTTGTAAATATTTTCTGGCTATTTCATATGGTAGGGTAACCCAAATTTTATAATTGGAATAACCCAATTAGGTCTAAAACAAAGCTTAATTTTTTTGGGAAAAAATCAGACACTGTATAACATTGACATTGACATTGTATGTCATAAAATATGTCCTATTTTGTTATTTAATGAGTAAATTCATGCTGTGCAGTTGTGCAAACCAACCCCAGGACCAAGATGGTTTGGCACACAGTGGGGTTGTTTGGCACAGCTTTAAAAGACTATGTTTTTAAGCAAGATGTTTATTTTAAACCACATTTACAGCTATTGCCACATATTTAGTGTTAATAACAGACTTGTCATTGGCCAGGTAATAAATAAAGGCTGAGTGCCTGCTGAATACTTGCCGTTTTTGCTGATATACTAACATCTCATGGCATGTATCTAAGATATTGCCTTCCACAGGTCAATAAAATGAGTTTTTACTTTGCTTTTCTCATTTCTTTTATAGAATGTTGCACAGACAGCATCTACATCCCACATGTCTTAAAATCCTGTGGGTTACAGTGGATCTACCAATATATATGTGAGCAACCCAGAGAATAATTCCTTAGATGGTCATCCTGTTATTCTGGCTGATTTCGAAATAAGCCACTTTCTCAAAAAATCAAGACATCAGCACATTTCACATTTCAGTATTCAAGTCGTATCCTCTGCACTGTGTTCTGTGTATGGAATCCTGCCTGTGGTTATTGCTTTATATATTCTTTTTGAGATGAAAGCACAACCAAGTTATAGAAGTTTGAACTGCTAAAAATCTAAGAACTTCATGTTTTTATGAACTTCCTTGTCAACAAGTTATCATAAGAAAACGTCACCCTTTATAAACCAACATTTATCCTGCACCACCAAAACTTCACTCAGTATAAAGTATGATAGTATCAGCTGGTGACAGTATCAGCTGTAAACCTGTAAGTATCAGTATCAGCTGTAAAATAGTCCACAGAGTAACTTAATTTGAAAGTTCCAACCAGCCACCTCTCAGATTGAAATGTCAAGGCAAGTCACATTTATTTTTATACAGTAGAGATCATCTCAAAGCAGCTTCATGGTATTAAATGAGAAAATCATTGACGCAAGCTTAAAAAAATGATTTCAAATCCAAATTCTGCTATAAAGGAGCTGTAGCAAGACAATATTGTCATTATTAAGCTCCTGTAAGTTCAGTGCTGGTTCAGTTCAGTTCAATAACTATGTCGATATTGCAAAATCCATGAATTAAGAACAAATTCAATTCAGCTATACAACAAAAGACAATAGTGAAATTATTCAGCTTAAATTAAGGCAAGGAACTCTGCCACATCTACATCAGGTTATAGAAATGTAGAAAAAAAACAGGTTAAACACACAAACGTTGTGTAAAATTGATTGGGATTAGATGGGATCTGATTGCATCACCTTGGCGCTCCCAGGTTGAAGTCTTCAAAAGAGATGATGGATCTGAGGACTGTAGTTTTCAATATGAAGCCTTTGGCCAAGAGGTCCTGACATAAGGGTGTCCAGACCGTTCTCATCCCAAGGCGTCATATACTGACCCTTTTGACATTTCGTCAACATCCTACGCACATGGCACCCTCTAGCGTCAATATTACACGCAGATAAAAATGGGCCAGAAGGCGCCTCCTAGCGGTCTAACCCTAACCCTAACCCTAACCTTAACCCATAATCTGTGTCTCATATTGACGCTAGAGGGTGCCATATGCATAGGATGTTGACGAAATGTCAAAAGGGTCAGTATATGACGCCTTGGGATGAGAATGCGTTAGGGTGTCAAGACATCTGAGAGCAGGCCCCTCTGGGGAAGAATGGTTTACACCTCATTATACTGTGCCGTCTCTCATCAGTGCCCTCAGGAGATCATCTTATTAACCCTGTCAATATAGTGAAAGTAACCATGTAGGCTATGCTATATACTATGTGCAAAAAAATTATAATATTGTAACATTACAATCTAAAATAAAAAACAATGCTATTTAAAACAGAAGTTAACCTGTTAACCTGACCCCCCATTATGGGACTCACAGCTGAAAGTGCTCTACCTAACTTAAAACTGTAACCGTTTCCTACTTCAGTGTGTTACAAACATAATTGTGGTGTCTTTGGAAAGACCCTTTGTGCTTTACTTTTTATCAACCTGATTTGATAATGCTCAAAAATATTAAGTTATAGACACTGAAGTGCCTTGAATTTTTTTTACCACACTTATATCTTTTTTATTTGATATAAAAATACATGAAATCAGTCCTGGAGCAATCTAGAAAAGTAATGGGTTGAAAGTCACATGTCTCATGAGTTTCTATTTCAAATCTGAATAAGATGAAAAATGAGACTCCTGCAAATATTTTTATGAGACTATGTCTAGACCCCCCCCCCATTATAAAAAAAAAATATTTACCAACTGTATTGAAGGCTTCTACAAACTATTTTGTTTTCCAATTAAAAGAGTTGACGACATTAACTCTTTTCACAAGATACAAGGACCCTGTGTATCGAGAAGCATCTCATGATCACAATGTATGGAAACACCACATAAATCATTAATAATTAATGGACCTAAACACAAAGGACCCATACAGTGTCCCATGACTGTTTCCTGCTTGCTTGTGACTCTTTCTACTGTAGCGTATCTGACCCGAACCAGAGAAATTAAAGAGTCGATCGGGACTGTGGTTGAAACACGAGCCAAATTCCTAAGAAAGGCAACAGGAAGTCATAAATCATTCCGTGCCACAAGTCCGAAGCAAGATAACCAACCAACCAACTCTTTCACAGAACAGCTTTCAACATTAACACCACTATAACAACCATTGACAATTTCAATTCGGAGATGAGATTGTCAAATTTGGGGCAAGTAATTGAGATGCAACGCCGGACTTCACATGTAAACCAATGAGAGTAATAAACAAGATCCTTGGATCGACTTCCCCCACCTACCAGAACCAGACTGAAATTCCTACCAGGAACCAGACTTTTAACCTCTGGTCTCCACAGAAATCTTTATGTCAGAGAATTTATGTCAAGAACTTACTTTTCTAGATATAAATGGACCAAAATGAACTCAAAATGACTTCTAAATGAATATCAATCCATCGCTTAACTCCATATTCATTTATATGTAACCCACACATTTGACTATCATGTTTAATCACTTATTGTGTATGTCTTTTAATAACTATTGGATTGCTTAAGGATAAATATTCATGTTTCGTATGTATGTGTTTGAATCTGAATCTGTTAGCTTGAAACCGTTCTGACCATTAGTTATTTGTCAAATGTATCATATACTTGTTATAGGAATCATTTCCAAAATTATACCCTGCAAGAGCGGGAAAATTGGGACCATGTGCTTGATAAGATAACATATGATTTATGATACCCCCGAGCCAAGACAATATCTGATTGGTCAAGACAACATTTGAGGTGTGGCCAACAGGCCAGTTTAAATACTTAGGAAACCATAAAATCTTGCTTTTAGCTTCTAGCTTTGCTTCTTAGCTTTTGATATTAGTCATGTTTGCTTTTAGTTTGCTTTTAGCTTTTAGCTCGTAACAAGTAGTACCTCCAGACTCTGATCCATACTGGTGTATCTAATATAATTTTAACCTCATTGAGGAACTCAGTGCGAGGGTTAATTAAGTGATTGATGGTTGTTCATGTCTATGTAATTTCACGTATTGCTGTAAACTTGGGATTGCACATTTTCATTCTCTTAAACTCATTCTTCCCTAACTTTCGATCTTCCTGCAACTTGTGTGAATGTCTGAGTGCGTGTGCTTATGTGTTAGATTAGTTTATATGTCTTAGATTTATCTAATAAAGCCTTATTCATATTGAAAGGAGAAGTATCTTGTGTTTTGTGCTTACAAGTTAATGTCTTAAACTGCCAATCTTGCTAATTGATAGTTTTTTCACTATAGTTTGGTTAAACGGCTCGTACAGTGAATCGCAGGTCGTCTCAGTGATAAGCCGTGAAACAGTGATTCTGTTCAAATTCCCTTTAAAATCTTAAATGATTCCCTTTGAGCTAAATTGACCTGTTTCCCTTACACTACGAACTGAACTTTTCAATAAACAATCTCAAAAGGACAACAATTGAGAAATCTGAAGGTTTAACAATATTCACAAATAATATGTTTTATGTTTTATATATGTTTGATGTGCTCAAGGTAATCTGCGCAACTTTGACTAATGTTTCATAACACATTTTAGCATTTAGTGCTATTCAATAGTTCACGCTTACATATAATTAGCTGAGGTATGGAATGCGTATTTGGCGTGCTGTCCGGGGAAGGGCTCCGAGCTCGGGAATGGCCCGAACCTAGAGTACCCCCCCCTTCCCCGTCTATTTATAAAGTGAACTTGAAGTGAGGAGATGGGATGGAGGAGGGATGCTGATAAACCGTCAATGGATAGAGGTAAGTCAGCGATATTTATACTATGGGATTGATTACTTGATTATGGTCCACCTGTGTTGATTAGGCTAAGTATCTGACGCGCTCCTCCTGAATCTTATTAATAAAATTACATTTCAATAGTTCACGCTTACATATAATTAGCTGAGGTATGGAATGCGTATTTGGCGTGCTGTCCGGGGAAGGGCTCCGAGCTCGGGAATGGCCCGAACCTAGAGTACCCCCCAAAAAGCAAATATACAGGAGGACAGCCGCCAGTTTAGAGAATGCCCCCCCAAAAGCATAGAGTACTGGCGGCGGCTGATTTGGTTTCTGAGAAGTCGTCTCGAGCGACTTGGGTGTTGGGAGAGTAGGCCCTACCGGCTGCAGCTAGTGAACTACTTGGTTGTTGGCGCCCGGTCGGTAGGGCTCGAGCCGATGCTCAACTGGAGCTTTTTGGCGTTGGAACGGTGAGCCCTTCCGGCCGATGAGGAGGACCAGCGTGGTTGTGGTGCCCGACCAGGAGGACCCGAGTTGCCTCGACCGGAATAGGTCACGGTGTCGGCGTACGGGCCCTACTGGCTGATAGCCCCTGCTATTCAGTGGGTGAAGGGCCTAGTGCTGACCGAGAGGGCCCATGAAGCCTCCGACAGGAGATTGAGACTCAGAATGACGGACGTCTGAGTCCTCTCGGTTTGGCAGATAAAAAGCTTTGGGCTGGCCGACAAGGAGGACTCTGGCGACATCTGATGGGAGATCCCGACTCACGGCATTAGATGGATGAGACTCACTTGCGGCCGGCAAGCATAGGCCCGCCCGGGAGAACTCTCGCCAGACGTCTGAAGGGAGTGCACGCATCAGACGGGTAAGCCTCGCCGGACGGGGAGAGTGGAAAGGAAAACCCGACTGGGAGGTCTCTCGCAGCATCCGATGGGGCATTAGACTCAGAACATCGAACGGGTAAGCCTCGCCAGGCGGGGTTAAAAGATGTGAGGGTAGCTGAGGGTAGCTGAGTTATTATTATTATTATTATTATTATTATTTTTTTTTTTTTTATTTTTTTTTTTTTGCAGGATTTGGCGAGAGGACGAGACTCGTAGCGTCGGACGGTTAAGCCTCGCCTACCGTCAAATGGAAAGGGAAGTTGCGTGGCCGAGAGACTGTTACCGACGTCCGAAGGGAGCACACGCATCGAACGGGTAAGCCTCGCCGACCGTAGAGTGGAAACGTAAAGCCAGTCTGTCCAGGAGGCTCTCGCCAGCGTCCGAAGGGAGCACGCGCATCGAACGGGTAAGCCTCGCTGACCATAGAAAAGGAAAAGGTAAGGTTGTCTAACCGGGAGGCTCTCGCCGGCGTCCGAAGGGAGCACACGCATCGAACGGGTAAGCCTCTCCGGATGTGTGACAGAAAAGGTAACGATAGGTGGCCAGGAGGCATTTGTCCGCATCCAACGGGGACTTTCAGTTCCCCAAAAACAACTGGGTGAGCCTCGCAGGCCGTAGGATGGAAAAGGTAAGTTTGTGTGGTCGTTAGGCTGTCGTCAGCGTCTTATGGGAGTTTGCTACTCACGGCAAGAGACGGGTAAGCCTTGGCGACCGTAGGAAGGAGGGAGGGTTTATTTGTGTGTTTGGTGCCTGCGGCATCGAACGGCTTGCTTGTAGGTTTTGTAACCTAGACCACGCGGAATGGTCATGATTGGCTGGCCAGGAGGCTCTCGCCAGCGTCCGATGGGAGCACTCTCATCGAACGGGTGAGCCTCGCTGGCCAAGGATGGAAAAGGTCAGGTTGTCTAGCCAGGAGGCTCTGACCGACGTCCGATAGGAGCTTAGCTCCAGGAATCGAACGGGTAAACCTCTCTGGCTGAAGGACGGAAAAGGTTGTCCGGCCGGGAGGCTCTTACCTTCGGCCGACAGGAGCTTAGCTCCCGGAATCGAACGGTTAAGCCTCGCTGGCCAAAGGATGAAAAGGTAAGGTTGTCTAGCCGGGAAGCTCTCACCTACATTCAATGGGAGCCCTGACTCCGTGCATTGGATGGGTAAACCTCTCCGTACGTAAGACAGAATGGCAAAACAGGTAGCCAGGGGCTTTTACCTACGTCCGAAGGGAGTGTGAGCTCCAGGCAACGAACGGGTAAGCCTTGTTGGCCGCAGATTGGAAAAGGTGAGGTTGTCTGGCCGGGAGGCTCTCGTCGGCATCCGATGGGAGCTCGAGCTCCTGTCATCGAAGAGAGAAGCCTCGCTGGTCATAAGATCGAAAAGGTAAGGTTATCTGGCCGGGAGGCTATGGCCGGCATCCGGTGTTTTTTTTTTTTTTTTTTTTTTTTTTTTTTTTGGGTTAATCTAGCTTTTTAATCGGGTAAACTTCGCTGGTGGTCGGATGGAAAGTCCAAGATTGCTTAAGCGGGAAAGCGTCTGACAGGAGTTTAATACTCACGATGTCATACGTCATACAAAATCTTGTTGTAGTCATTGTATTCGAAATTAAGCGTGCAAAAATAAATAGGATTTCCTGTGCCAGTGTACCCCAAATAGGTGCCGTGTATCGGCGATGTGGTCGTTGTCGTATTGTCATATTGTCAGCACATGAGATCGATGGTACATATCGACGATGTAATCGTGCATGGGTGGAGTAAGAGAAAGATTCTTTATACTTGTCTGAGCTTACTATTTGCCATTTTAACCATGCAGGTGCACGAAAAAGCCTATGGAATCACCAATAATCGAAAAAAATATATATATTTTTTGGACGTACTGATAAACTGGCATTAAATATAAAATACTATATTTAAAACTGCTAGTTCATGTAGTCGGCACTATTGTCATCTCGCTTGTCCAGTGAAATTATTTTTCATAAGTATTTATTTTATTTTTTATTTTTATTTATTTATTTATTTATTTTTTAAACTATAGTAGATTTTATTTAAAGTCCAACGATTTAACCCTAATATGGACGTAAACAACTGCCTTAAATGTAAGGTATTCAAAAACCGGTAAGTTCATATATTTGGAGTGAGTTCGGTTGAAATGATGCCTTGGTCATACGCGCTCCGGACCACATGCCTCATGATGGGACCGACGCGCCGCCCCTGAGACCAGAATGAGATGCATTCTAATGTAACTGTGGCATTAAACTCCGTTAGTGAGAGCTCCTTTAAAATGTGGCACGTATCGGATTTACCTGTTAAAGTACGATGGAATACCTTATATCTGCAAACGATGCATGTCTATTTGTGGATGGAGACTTCTTTGCCACCTGCAGGCTCACGTCATCCTTTGAGAGCACGGGCGAGCGTGAAGTGCAGTGCTGAGATGGGATAACGGAGCGGCTTGATAGCCGAATTATGGTAGGCCGCCTGATAATTATAATTAAAAAAAAAATAATAAAAAACGTTGATTGGAGAATGGGCCTAATATAGTCTTGGCTATTGTCGATACATGATGCTGTCACCGCAACCTAGGATGCCTGGCATACCTAGAAGCGGAAATTATTATTAGTATTATTTTTTTTTTTTTTGCGTGTGAACAGACGCTGCTGTGGCAGTGGGGAGATACAGGAAAGGCTCCTGCAGGAGCAGATACTGCTGCGGCAGTGAGGAGGTATAGGAAAGGCTCCTGCGGGAGCAGACACTGCTGCGGCAGTGGGGAGGTATAGGAAAGGCTCCTGCGGGAGCAGACACTGCTGCGGCAGTGGGGAGGTATAGGAAAGGCTCCTGCGGGAGCAGACACTGCTGCGGCAGTGAGGAGGTATAGGAAAGGCTCCTGCGGGAGCAGACACTACTGCGGCAGTGAGGAGGTATAGGAAAGGCTCCTGCGGGAGCAGACACTGCTGCGGCAGTGGGGAGATACGGGAAAGGCTCCTGCGGGAGCAGACGCTGCTGCGGCAGTGGGGAGGTATAGGGAAGGCTTCTGTGGGAGCAGACACTGCTGCGGCAGTGAGGAGGTATAGGAAAGGCTCCTGCGGGAGCAGACACTGCTGCGGCAGTGGAGAGATACGGGAAAGGCTCCTGCGGGAGCAGACACTGCTGCAGCAGTGAGGAGGTATAGGAAAGGCTCCTGCGGGAGCAGACATTGCTGCGGCAGTGGGGAGATACGGGAAAGGCTCCTGCGGGAGCAGACGCTGCTGCGGCAGTGATGAGGTACAGGTAAGGCTCCTGCGGGAGCAGTAACTGCTGCGGCAGTGAGGAGGTATAGGAAAGGCCCCTGCGGGAGCAGACACTGCTGCGGCAGTGAGGAGGTACGTGCAAGGCTACTTGCTTCGGCTGCTGTAGATGTTGGCTGTGGGAAGAGTAAAAAAAAAAAAAGGTTAGTAACATTTGATGGGGCAAGCTAAAAATGAATGGGTAGCCTACTGTGTCACCAGCTCAGCAATTGGTTGCCTGATTTGACAATTCCTCGAGCCTTGTCCACATTATTAGGTTCCTGTTGGAAAAGCATCTTTCCTCTCGTTTGGCCTCCGGGCTCTTTAGACGGTTTCCTGAGCGGATACGTTTGGAACGCTGTTTTCACGTTGTAGTATGGACTGTGGAAACAGAGGCTTTTGGAAACGATGAAGCATGTTTAGTCTTGTAAGACGTTGTACCGAAAGACATGATTACAGCAATAACATTAACCCCTTACCAGTCACCCCCCATTTTTGACATGGAGACAGAAATTACATACCCAAAATAAAGATGTTTCTGCTCATGATTCTTTCTGACTAGATCCATGATCAACATTTGTCCACGAGCTAACACTTCGACGTTTACCGTTCAGGAATAGGAATCGTTTTCCTGACATAATTACTTAATAACTGTCACTGAAATGATGTTTTATCGAAATATTGGTCAATTGGCTTTCAATTGATGCCGGGTTTATCCAGATCAAGTAAGGGAGTGATGTTTAACGTGCTGTGAAAATGAACGATAATAAACTGGGGTGGTTGGCGATGCTTGCAAGCAAATGGGTTAATGGCAGTTATGTGCTATTCGCTTCCAAGTGGTTTCTAAAGATGTTTACTTGCCAGTTTTTTCGTATTACGGTCCTTAAAGTCCCCGTGAAACGGAAGTTGCAAACGACTTTTCTCCAGTGTTGTGACGTATTTCCGAGAGAAACGGAATAATAAATGAGGAAAGTAGTGGGCGTGGCTTATTTTCCAACTAGCACCTGATTGGATCTAGATAAGTAGGTGTTTAATTCGAAAAATAGAGACAGATCTAAATGCAAGTTTACAATCGGTTATTGAGGATTACTCGCCACCTGAATCACCACAATTTAGTTTCAGCAGGAAAAGGAAGATGAGAACAGGAACACACCGAGGATCATTTACAAAAATGCACCTCCTTGCCATCTCTCCTTTCACACGCTGTCAATGCTCGCTACACACAGGCAGCCTGTCAGTGTCAGTTTGAGGGGCGTGGTTATGGATTAAGCAGACACCAAATTCCTCAAGCCTACATCATCAGTGAAGGTCCTCCAATGCAGAGGGGGGGGGGGCATTTTCAGATTTTGATAAAGATTAAGGCAGAATTTTTTTTTTTTTTTTTTTTTTTTGTGTGTGGATTGGCTCGCATGGATGAATTGTTCAGCACAAAACGATCAATTTAGGCAAACAAAGTAAATATAGTCAATTTTTGATTTCATGTGGACTTAAAAGGCGACAGTTATTTTACTCACACTTGCTATCCTGCGTTGAAACACTATAGCGGATGCGTTTTAGATGAATTTTGAGTGATCACACCTGTGAATGGTGAAATAGGTCCCTAAATGATTTGGTCCTACCAGAAAACTTGCATAGAAATTAAAATTTAAAATTAAATTAAGCATTTAGCAGAGACTCTTTTATCCAAAAACTTACGAGCTTTTTTTTTTTTTTTTTTTTTTTTTTTCCTTTCTCCTTCATGGAACTTATGTCTGTATCATTTCCGTGAGGTTTAAACGTGCGCGGTAAGGCGAATGTAATGCCTTTGCTTCGTGGTTAAGTGGCACCTTCGTCCGACGGAACGTTTGTATCTGTAGTCCAAATCTATGCGCAATCCACACTCCAGATCAGCAGGTGGTGGTAATGCACCTTTACGCTGGTTTGCCAAAACCGCCACTAGCAGAAGAAGACGGAACTGCGTCATGACGTCGTTTAACAAACTTTTGCCGCGAACCTGCTTTTAGATGCAACACTTTGGATGCCAACTGCCGTAAAAATCCAATGAAGAAAAAGAAGAACCTGTTTTTAGCGTCTTCGCCTGAAAATGTATTGGTTAACGTCGCGCGGTCTGCGCTGCTAGAGGAAGCGGCCTCAAACTGCCACTCGGCCGGTACGCCGGGGTGAAAGATTGATTACTTGATTATGGTCCACCTGTGTTGATTAGGCTAAGTATCTGACGCGCTCCTCCCGAATCTTATTAATAAAATTACATTTAAATTTGTGTAAGATATGGAAAGTTTAATATTGAACAAAAGCTTGCGTTATTTGCTTAAACTTGGAGCGAATGAAATGTGCAGATTCTGTAATGTGCGCATATTATGACACTAAGGTATTAACCAGGGGGGCAGGGTTTCATATTTTTTGAAGCACCCCCACCTGCTGTTAGCATTCCATTGACATTCATTTTGGCGTCACTTTGACAGTGAATAACTTAACATCTTAGGCGTTTAAAGACTCCATTTGTCCATTAATTATTTCTAAAGAAACACAAAAATGTATAAAAGGCTCCATTACCTTGTATCTTACGTTATGTTCCCGTAGAAGCAGTTTTTGTAAAAAAAAATAGGCTAACGATTGCGTCATAACCAGCGACTCTATGTCGCACAGTAGAGAAATTACCATATGGACAGGAGGAGTAGCTCGCAGACAATCTTTTACTGTCTATGAGGCTATCGGGGGGACGTGGAGGCATGAAGTCAAGGGAGATAATTAATCAGAATACTTACCAAACACAATCGCCTTCTCTGGAAGATTCGGTGGGTGATTCAGATTTCTCTTGGCACAGCGATTAGAAGACACAGATTGCTTACGTGACATTTACGTCATCAAGCTCAGTTTGAGTCTGCGCAGTACGCCCGACCCCCAGGAAGTGCTTGCTTCTAATTGACTTCATTTTTCTCCGTTGAATACAATGGGGTCGCTGTGTCCATTTCTTTTACTGTCTATGGCAGTGGTTCCCAAACTTTTCCATTCCACGACCCACCTAGACAAGTGTAATCTATTTCATGACCCACCACAATATTTGAGGAAAAAAAAAGGTTGATATTACTTTAAGCCTAATCTTACTTAAAAGTTTGATGACAGAAATGAAGTATTTAAGAAAAAAAACCTTTTTATTTTAGAGTAGGCCTACACCTGAAAAAAATCACTATTAATATTTAAGTTTTAATTTTTGTTTACAGACTTTAGAATATGTAGTGTCCATAAAAACGTTAAACAGGCTCACTCCAGTGAACTGTAATCTGCGCTGCTGTGTTTTGTTGCAGAAAATGCATTCACGATCCTTCCGTGTGTGTCGGTGAGAACGGAGCACAATCCAACACTTTTTTTAGAAAAAGCATAAGAAGCAAAGCAGAACTATCTAAAACTGTTTGGAGATTAAAATAATTGTGAAATAGGTAAAAAATAATAATAAACATGTGTCTCGTTTTAAATAAACAAAAAAAAAAAAAAACTGGATGACATTAAGTTCAGGCAGAAATTTATTTTAGCAATGGTTAAATTAATGTTCAGCAATATCTTCAAAAGATTTCTGAACTTTGGCAAATTTTTCTCTAAAAAGAGATGATACGTCAAGGAGTATTGCATTATTTTTTTGTGCATTTTGTTATGTGGAAATGTTTAAATCTTGTAGTGTTACAATTAACCCTGCGTTTGTGCACTGCTCACCCTGTACATGTGAAATGCTTTTTACAAACCGTTTCCCGAACGAAAAAAGTGCACAGAGCTCAAACGGACGATAGAAATGAATGAACATGGCCTACCTGAAACCGTTTTCGTAACATTTGTTTTCTGGTGTATGCAATCTCATGCGGAATATAGTGTATTGAAGTGAGCAAGTTTTTCTCTTTTAATAATGCGGACCGATTGAACCTTTTAATGACATTGCTCTGAGACCTTCACTGTTATTACAACTCGTGCGCGCCCGCGCTTCAAAACACGCAAAGCACGCGGACTTAATTGCAATTCGAAAATCACACTAAGGATATTGTAGTCCTTATTAATGTTGGTGGGCTATATCATTGTGACGAGTGGGTTCCCGGTTCCCGCCTCCTCCTTCCCGTGATTGAGAAGTTTTTAATGTGTTAGACTGGTGAAGCCTGGGAGGAAGGAGGGACGCGGTGCCGAAGATCCCTCGGCACTGAGGTGAATCCGCAGTGCCATCGAGCAGGGCGAAGGAGGATGCTCGAGGCGGTGGGCTGGAGTGAGTTGCCGGGGAGACGGACGCTCCTCTTTTGTATCCTTCCGATCTCCTCCGTGGTTCTCGAGACTGGTGAGTCGAGCAGGTGTCGCTCAATTCCAATCACTCCACCGGCCTCGCACCGTTCCCACTCGTCACTTTCGTGCAGCCCTAGACTGAACTGTGTGTGTGTGTGTCATTGAAACGCAAATTTAGCTGCAGCCAAGTGACTTTGTGCGACCCACCTTGTTCCATTCTGTGACCCACAAGTGGGTCGCGACCCACAGTTTGAAAACCCCTGGTCTATGGTATTAACCAAAGTTCCACGCTGGAGTTCCTCTCACAAGACGATGTCACATGATGTTAAATAAGTGTACAAAGAGAAACAGTACGGGGCGTGTCTAAGCTCTGCAACAGCATCCCATTGGAAGATCACGTCGTGGGATGGACCAAATCTGCTTATATAAAACCCGAATGCTTGAACTAATTCAGTGTGTAAGTGCGTGAGTGTATGCTTCCTTCATCGCCATGGCTTGAACTACATACTCCAACAACGCTGCTAGCATTCTTGTCATCCAGAACTCAAAACACTCTGTTGAAACTTCGTAACTGCCAAGAATCTTCGAAGTCTTGCAAACAGTAAAACCATCTGAAACTCTGCGAAGTTCTACGTAACCAGGCAACCAACCAATCACCAGGAGGGTTTTCCCAAAAGACGTAATCCAGATGTCAGATCTGCAAACCAATCCGAGGTGCAGGGATTCCCTGAGACGAGGCAACAAGCGAATCTCCAACTCCGCTTTTCAGCGCAAATGCAAGTAAAACAAACAAACTTAATTTCTTGCTGAAATAACTGCAAATTGATCTTAAGCAGTAAAGATAAGACACATCTCTGCTTTTGTGATTTTCTTTGATCTAACGAATAACTTACTTCTGGGACTTCATTCAAATCCGTTATCATTCTCTTCAGTAACTGTATGTGTATGTATGTATGTATGTATGTGTGTATGTTCATTTTAGATCCATGTAATAGAGTAGCTCAATAAATTATTGTTTCATTTATAAAGAAGTAATGTCTTGTGTGGTGTATTTTAAGATTAAACTTATCCTGAGCGACCTAGCTTGTAACATATAAATTATCGTTCTGTTTGTATTCTAATTATCCATGAAGTAATATAAACAGAATTTTAAAGATATACTGATTATAATGTTCGCTGGACGAACCATTGAATTAAATTTGGTAATATTATTAGAAAATACGGGATTAGTTTCCACTGTTATGCTGATGATACTCAGCTATATATGTCAACGAGACCAGATGAAACTTCTAAATTATCTAAGCTAACAGAGTGTGTTAAAAATGTAAAAGAATGGATGAACAATAATTTTCTCTAATTAAATTCGGATAAGACAGAGCTATTAATTATTGGACCAAAAAACAGTACACAGAATCTTGTAGATCACAATTTGCAACTAGACAGATGCACTGCTACTTCCTCTACACTCAAAATCTGGGTGTTATAATAGACAGCAACTTGACTTTTGAAAATCATATTTCCCATGTTACAAAAACTCCATTCTTCCATCTTAGAAACATTGCCAAGCTAACCAAACATGTTACCTGTTTCTGATGCAGAAAAGCTAGTTCATGCATTCATGACCTCTAGACTGGACTATTTGTAATGCACTTCTAGGTGGTTGTCCTGCATCTTCAATAAACAAACTACAGGTAGTCCAAAATGCAGCAGCTAGAGTCCTTAAAGGGTCATGAAACCCCCCTATTTCAGCGCAAGTCTAGCTCACACTGTTTTTGAAAAATGCAACTGAAATGGGCGTGGATGGCTGTGAGAAGGGGAGGGGAGTGTGGATGTGGTATTGCACGGCAGGGATAACTGTTATTGCATATCATTACAAATGTGTCGTAAAACGTAAGCAAAAAAAGTTTTTTTTTAAAAAGCTGGCAATACACGGACACTATTTCTGTCATTTCAAAAGTAACTGAACGCCCTGTCATCAAATTCTATTGAATAAAACATATTAAATGTACATATTAATTATAATGTCATTATAAACAACTATATACTTTATATACACACTATAAATTAATATATTTGCAAATAATAGATTTCCGGTTAAAAAAAAATTCCGTGCCTATATCGACGCGCCACCTGAACAACAATAGTAAAGATGGACAGCGACATAGAAATATACAGTGACGGCAGCGCGCAGGGTTCTGTGGAGGTGGAGGACTTCTCGAGAGGCGAAGCTCTCTCGAGAAAAATGTTTGCTGCATATATATAAATTAGATGTGTCCGTTGTGGATGGCCAACCAGCCGCACGGAGCCAGACTCTAGCCCTGGCAGCATCGCGGGGAAAGCTATGCAATGCGCTTGAACTTTTGCACCACGCATACAAACACTTGCGTCCCATGATCGCCTCTCTCATCGACTACGCAATATCACAGTTTGTTTGACAGGTCTATCATTGAAAAGATCCACGTGGTATCATGATTAATTCAGTGAAATGTCTTCTCATTGGATATGAAGGCTCAGCCTCATTAATAATTATGAGAGAACGATGAGTCATCACTGTATGATCCGTACAGAAAAACGTCACATCCTGTGACGTAGACTTGATGAAGATTTCAAACCCGGAAGACGAAAATGGCCGATACAAACTCAAATTTAACCATTTATATTCTATTATTAAATTTTACAGATTATAACATTGTCTTCTATGGTGTTAAACACACCTACCTCTGTTAAAATCTCAGAAAAATTGGTTTAGGGTTTCATGACCCTTTAACAGGTCAAGAAAACATGATCATATTACCCCAATTTGACAATCTCTGCACTGGCTACCTATTAAGTTCCGTATCAGTTACTAATTATCACTACTTACCTATAAGGCCCTAAATGGTTTAGCTCCTGTGTACCTAACTAGCATTATACCACGTTACAATCCATCACGCTCCATAAGGTCACAAAACACTGGACTTTTGGTAGTTCCTAGGATACCAAAGTCCACTAAAGGAGGTAGAGCTTTTTCACATTTGGCTCCCAAACTCTGGAATAGCCTTCCTGATAATGTTCGGGGTTCAGACACACTCTCTCTGTTTAAATCTAGAGTAAAAACGCATCTCTTTCACCAAGCATTCGAATAATGCATCTCTTAAACTGTGACTGCAGTTGTATCTGATCAAATGCGCATTCTTATTCTTTAGCTTGGGTTAAACTAATTAATTTTACTTTGTTGGAACAGCAGGTATGCTAATGATGTCTCAATTTGTTTCTATGTTTTGTAAATAGGATTTACACAAGCTCCAGTCTGGATCCAGAACACCTGAGAAGAGATGATGCTGACCCCTCAGAGGAACCCAGATGATGCAAGTGTGACTGCACCATATAATAACTGCTGTTAATAATGTTCATCGTCTGGCTGACTACGTCTTGTCATATGCGCACAAACTCACAGTCACCACTTATAAGCTACTACTAAATATTGTAGAAACTTAATTTTCTGTAAAGTTGCTTTGTAATGATTTGTATTGTAAAAAGCGCTATACAAATAAACTTGAATTTAATTGTTAGTGACATGTTTCCTCCAGGGTACCAGGAGGCTGAGGCCTCTGGTATGCCCAAAGATGCCTTCTTGGGATTTGGCTGTGGTTTTAGAGGCCCTTTCTGCTTGTGGGTCAGGGCTCATTCCACTAGAGGTAGAACAACATGAGTTCTGATGTATCTATGCACAACATTTGCAATGCTGTGGGGTGGTCCTCCTCTCTGACCTTCATCAGGTTCTATAGCCTTGGTCTAGATGCCACTCCTGTCTCTTCAGTTCTCTCAGTCTAGCTGTGCTGATCCATACTAGGCAGGGATTGGTCAGTATGGGGTATGGGCATTCTCGTTTCCAAAGCATTCTCAGACTCCGCGTAAGACGATGTGTCTTATTGCCATACTTCCTGAATCCCTGCAAGCGCTTCCTTCACTCTCCAGAAGCTGCCGCTCTCTCGACCACAAGTGCTTTTGTACTTCCTGGTCACTATGTCACCCCCGACAGTGACACACGCCATTCTGTTGGATGGATTACACACATTTCAGAGCATGGGCAATCAGGGGCATTCCCAAAGCATACTCCGATGCAGCGTCTCATTCCCCCAGGGAACCATGGTTACATACATAACCTGGGACATTCTTCTATAGTGCTTTTTCCAGGAGTCAGTGTAGTCATATTTACTTTCGCCAACCTAGGCAAAATAGTGTAGTGATGGATACTCTATGGTGTTTGAATCATGTGTCACTTAAGGTGTGGTTATGAATACATTACATAAGAAAGATTGGTGGGATCTTGTAAAACCTCTTCTGTATCATCAACACAAGGAAGACATAAGCTTAATAAAATATATTTTATTAACAAAAGATAGACAAGAATAATCAACAACTACTAAATGGATACTATAAATGAAATGGGAATACAGTGCATACGATGCATGAAATGCAAATGATTATGTTGGGTATTGCAATGTCAGAGCTACGTTATCTGGAAAGATAAACTGTTGCTGCTCTGAAATAAATAAGGTGAAGAGCCATATTATGCATCAAATAAATACATTTTCCTATAAGATTTGCTTTAACCTGCAATCAGCTATATCATATCTAATATAAATTACAGAAATCATATACTGATAATATCTAACAGTGCCAAGGTCTCTGGAAGAGGTTTGGATAAGTGATATATTTACATTATCTGTAGTTGAGTAAGCAGTCTAGTAGTGGTGACCTCATCCACTGGTTGTGCTGGTAGCAATACAGTGGGGAAAGGAGCAGGAATCCATTTCAACAGACTTGAACATGAAGTGCTGGAGGATGCTGATCTCCTGGAGCACCAAAGGTGTCCTAAAATATGGAATACGCAGATGTGGCCCTGGAGTAGGTGCAGAAGGTCCTTAGCCTTGAACATCAAGCAAAGGTGCCTTTGAGTGAAGGTTTGCTCGCCAGAGCTTAACCTTGTTGCAGATGTGTATGTCTTCTGCCTTTCTGGGCTGGAGACTCAGAACTTGGTCGATCTGCTTTGTCTTTCTAGGCTGGAGACTCAGGATGTGCTGCATCTGTTGTTGTCTTGCTGGACAAAGACTCTACATGAAGTCTGAACGTGGATTATCTCTTTACTCGCAGGCTGGAGGCTCAGAACATGGTTGTGTCTGTTGCTGCCTCAAAGCTGGAGACTTAGGTCTTGGAATCTGTTATTGACTCTTCCCTCATGGGCCCGAGGCTAAGAATGTTGGTGATCTGTTGCAGCCCTTTCCTTCACAGAACTCAGACTCAGAATGAAGGTTGATCTGTTGTAGTCTCACCTTCACATGCCGGAGACTCAGAACAGTTGTTGATCTGTTAGTGTCTCCTGGATGTGTCAGAGACTCAGAACTTGCTCTTCTAGTGTCTTTTCCCCGACAGGACTCCGATTCCGAACCGGTGTAGCAGTTATTGGCTCTTCCCTCATGGGATTCAGACTCAGTACAAGGAGTGTCTTTTGGGAAGGTAAATATATCTCTTTTCGATGTGGAGGAGATTGCAATCTGGCAAACACACATTCAGAAAAGTGTCACTAAAGGTTTACCAGTGTATTTTCACTTACCAAATCAAAACCATAATACATTTGGCAATATTACAAACACATCAAGTCCAAACATGATGGGAAAAGATTGAACTGTCATGCATGCATTCATTTGTCCATTAAGAGCTGAGTTTGTGTAAGATGTTGCACTACACGTCACTGTCACTGAGAATACTTATTTCTCTGAATAAGTATAAGACAAGTGTGTTGTAGTTTGCATCAGTTTAAAGTTTGAGAATAGTTATGAATAGATTTGGATGGAACTCTGTGATCCCTCTTTGTTTCACCCATTGCTCCTTCATCCAGAGGTCCTAAGGAATTTTTATGGCGGTCACAGGCCAAAACCTGAGGAGTCAGTCTGTTGCTGGGTGAAGGGCAGAAACTGCATTTTGACCAATAGGAAGTCCTGTCCTTCCTGGGTTTTTGTACCAAAGGTACAAACGAGGTGTTCCCCTTCTTGCCCTCTAAGAGGTGTCTGGCTGTTGTCCTGGCATCTTTATCTGATGGAGTTGGACAGTTTGTTTATGTTAGTCCACCAAGAGCCAATCAAAATGTAGCAAACCATTGTCCACCATCGTGTTTAGAGAGGGGCGCCGCCCTAAACTGGGCCCTGGAATGTGCTGTCCACTACATCAGTTACATTGACTGTGTAGTTATCTTCTTTTCGTATGTTTGGCTCACCCAAGCCATACTATGCTATGTGCTATGCTTAATGCTCATGTGCAATGTTGAACAAATGAACAAATTCCTTCCTCCAGAAGGAAAAATCATGCATACCCTTGGTTCTTAATTTATATTATTTTCTTCGGGAGCATCAGTGAGTGTTTGAACCTTCTGTAATAGTTGCATCAACTGAGTCCCTAAGTTGTCCTCAGTGTGAAAATATGGATCTCAAAATCATACAGTCATTGTTAGAAAGGGTTCAAATACACAAAAATGCTGGAAAATGTAAGAAAAAGTGATTAGGACGTTGAAGATCTTGATGAAGATGTTAATGGAAGCATAGCATTGACAAAGTACATGTAGTACCTTGGGTTCAATGGAGTCGGAATAAACCCAGAACATCCTAAGTTCAAACCTTTTATACATTTACACTTCATGTAAATGAAGGTGCTCCTGTTGTAACAGCTGTAGTCTCTATGTTAATTAAGTTCTGACACCCCTTTGTCTGAGGTGGTTCTCAGTGTCCCACACCATTCCCTTTCTACAATTGGTCACTGTTGGTCTACGAACAACATAACTCTTTCTTCTTCTCTATAATAATTAAGCCATTTTGGGAAATGAGAATGATCAAACATATTATGGAGTGGAAGCTGGGTCGAGGCAGACTACAATTCCTTACAAAAACCAAAGCATTTGATGGACCTGATGGACTTTTCTGAAGAACAGTAGGTAGTTTAACTGTTTGGGACAAACAACAGACTCATGAACAACAATCACTAAAAAAAACACAGTTGTGGGTCATTCAGGTAAGAATACAGCATTAAGAATCAGGGGGATGTAATCTTTTGATAAGTGTCATTTTTATAAATTCAGCTATTATTTTCTCATGTGTACTATAAGTATCTATAAACATCTTTTATGTGAAATTTTCAGACTTTGTTCCATGTTTTGTGAGTGTTCCTGTCCCCATTGTGTTCTTTCCAAGTGTTTCCTGTTTGCATTGTATTCAAAGTATTCCTTCTTTTGAATTTGCTGTCACCTCATGTAAATGTCTTTTTGAGTTACTGAGAATTCCATGTCTTTGAAAAAAATTCCATGTTGAAGAAATCTCCAGCATCTCTTCCTTGCTTCTCGTTCCTGTGAAGCATGACAGAACAGCTGACCGATAAAGTAAGCAGCACATTTTTTCCCCATCTTTTTTCCCCCCAGTTTCTTTCCAAGTGCTTTGTTTTCCCCATTCATTCCTACATTGAAATGGATGAATGAGCAATGTTCATTGCCATAGCTCAGGCAAGCCCTGACCCAGTCAGTTATGCGAGAGCGTTTATGCCACTCACCCTCACCAGCTCCCAGAGGGGGAAACCCTTGCGATTTTTTTTTGAGGATAAGGATGGCGTTCCATCATCCCACGGAGCTCCCAGACATCACCGACTGGAAGGAGACAGTTATCCGGTGTCTTCAGAGTCTCCGATTCCGATCCAGAACCCCTCCACCAGCCGTTCCCAAGTCGAGCCCACTGCCCTCTTTGGCTCACCCAAGCCCACCGCCCATTCATGTGGCAAGCCAAAAGGATGTTAATGTGGCTAGCCTGCCAATCCTTAAATTCACTACAGTGCCAGCTCCTTGAAAATGCCTTCCAGAGTGCCCTCAAGTGCCCGCTCCTCCAGAGCTCGCTCCAGTGTTGGCTCCAGCCCCAGAACTCACACCAGTGTCAGCTCAAGCCCCAAAACTCACTCCAGTGCCCACTCCTCGTAAGTGCCTTCCAGAGCGCCCATAAGTGCCCACTCCTCCAGAGTTTGCTCCAGTGTTGGCCCAGATCACACCGTAAGTATCCCCAGGTATTTTTTGGGAGGGGGTAGTAAAGCTCCAGCCATACAGGCCGAGTCCCCTGCTCCGCCATGGCCTTCCAAGTCCCCAGATATGCCATGGACTCCTGAGTCGCCTGCTCCACCATGATGCCCCGAATGGGTTCTGCTCTGAACGCCACTGTCCCATGTCTTTCCTGAAGAGCCTCCAGAGCAACTACCCCTCCCCCCCCCCCACCCAGATGTTGTACGGTGTGAGGACATGCCTTCCAGAGGGGAGTATTATTTCAGACTCTGTTCCATGTTTTGTGTGTGTTCCTGTCCCTATTGTGTTCTTTCCAGGTGTTCCCCGTTTGCATTGATTTCATCCCAGTTGTTCCCTATGATGTTTCATTGATCCCATGTGTGCCTAGTCTGTAATCCTGTCTGTGTATTTAAAGTGTTCCCTGTTTTGAGTTTGCTGTCGGCTGTTGTAAATGTCTTTTTGAGTTCCTGAGAATTCCACATTTTTTAATTAAAATTCCATGTTGAAGAATCTCCAGTGTCTCCTTGCTCCTCGTTCCCGTTTAGCGTGACAGAAATATCTTATTCAGGTCAGTACTAGATAAACAATTACATGCATTTTGTATGATACCCCTTATTATGGTAAAATAATTAACACTTTGCAGATTCTGAAAGGGGGATGTAAACTTTTGACCTCAACTGTATGTTTATATATATATATATATATATATATATATATGTGTGTTCTGTAGGCCATAATGTTACAGTTTATTATCTTCAAAACTGATGTTTGAATGTTACCAGAGTGACATTTTGGTCACTAGTTATCCATTTTGGTAATTATACCACAAAAAGAGATTTAAAATCCCTTTCCCTTAAGATATATAAATAATTTGTCAAAACAAGCAAGTACAAATTAGCTTGGATGGTTATGCAGTGTCATGCAAACAAAATCTGTTGCTGTAATTTGGTAACAAGTAATGAACTCAACAAACTATTGCATACGACTGGATATCTCATTTGAATAGAGTCTTCATATTTCAAGTTCATAATGAATGCGCACATTCATAATCCCTTATTTATTATATTTATTATAGAGGGCATGACATGGCAGCATAGTTGTTGGGGTCGGCTCTTCTATATTTAAGTAAATGAACAGTATCACCGCTCCCTTCACAATGCACAGCCCATGAAAAATGTCAGTGGCTCCCCTCAGACTAGACTTATTGCCATTATTGATGCTTTCAATGCTCTTTAAATCCTACTGTGCCACTAAAACATAAGGGAAGAATGACACACATATTCTAATATACCTCATAAACAGCACCATACTGCATACATACTTTTTATTATTGCTCAGCCTCCTGAGAAAATGACAGGGGCTTATTTTGGGGGAGATTTTGTGAACCTGTGTTTTTAACATGACTCTCAAACAATCTTTGAGGATTTAATTCAAAGCAGAAAACAGTTTGACGCTGTTATACAAAGAGGGTCATCAAGTGAAGTTGTGTAGATGACTAAAAACCTCCCCCTTTATTCCTCAAACACCTTCATTAAAATTCCACACCTGCTCTCTGATGCTCGCGGCAAAGACTGAGGGAGATCAGCGGACCCCTAGAGGAGTCATTTTTATTCTGGAGCATGAGTGCCTCAGCCAAGATGTCACCTAATCGGGAAAAACAGAGAAAACAACTGGCGGAGAATCAACACACTTCCGTGGACCAAGCATTCAAAATAATCCCATAATGTTTGGCGTTACCCATCTCCCAACCCCCTTCTCATTAATGCCAAACATGTTTAAGACTCTATTCTATCAGGAAATGTGTATATTAAAACTCTGTTCTTCCTATATTAAAGTTCCACAAGCTTTTAATCTACCCTGATGTTATATCTCAATATGGGATGTCAGCAGTCCCATCTCCACAGTCACTAATTTTGATCCGGGCCTTCTTATGCCACAGTTTCTCTCTTGTCTCTTTTAATGCTGCTCTTTCTTCTTTTTCATTATTCTTCTTGATCTCCTTCTGCTTTTGAAAGTGTGCCGGACTCTTGATGATATGAGCTCCCTCATTGTCTTTGTGGACACAGCTTCTGAGGATTCTTTCACTGACAGTTAATTAACTTAAGGTATTGACGTATGATTGTATTTTGCTGGAACATAAGATAGAAACAAACAACATTTTCCTTTAAACCAGATAACCCTTCTTGTCAGAAAATATTTGTAAACAAACAAGATACATTTGATTATATAAAATTACCTCCATTCAACGATTACCTCAGTCCATCAATTTGAGTTTGATGAAAATTCAGGAAAAAGTGTTCCTTTACAGTTTAAAAAGAACAACAGAATAGAGGATGAATTGATGAGAATATAAAAAGTTAAAGGTTCAAAGTCAGTCTATGGTTGCTCACCATCTTTTTTCCTCAACTTGGCTTGATGCATCCACACCAGGCAAGTAACTCACAGCAGAAAATCCAAATTTCAACACAACAAAACTGGCCTGTACACACAGGATAAAATTTTAAGAAACCTCATATAACTCTTGTGTCAGCATTATGCACTTTTTTAAACAAGATTAATGTTCAGTTTTTACAGCAGGGATTTTCAAAATGGGGCTTGCAGACCCTTGGGGGTCCATGAAGTAAAGTCAACCTCGGCTCTCTCGTTGAGCTGAAGATCTTTGCCCAAACCCGACAGGACTTCGGGTTCGGGCTTAACTCATATCATCTTACGCGGGCTCGGGCTTGCGCTCCGGTTTGCGAGGTAAACGAGCGGTCATGTGATGTGTTTTGATTAGTGCAAGAAAGATGCGAAAATGGATGCTGAGTAGGTGAAACAGAGGCTTGCCTCTGGCGATTAAGTTTTGGTTGCACCAGCAACTAAAGCAAAATCTGAGGTGTGGAAACGTTTTGACCATGTTTATAATGAGTGAATAATGACGCACCATCAGTGAGTGCAGGGACGCACTGAAGCCATCTACAGTGGATTCAATCATTTTCCTCCACAGAAACATGTAGGCTTAGCCTAATATCTGTGAGTAAAGGTTTTTCAAATGATAACTAAATATTAATTGAGTCTTAAATGCATAATGTGGACAGAGTATTTACGCTAATGTGGGCATTATTCTTTTATTAAATGTCAGCTGCTAGTGGCGAAGCAAATCCGGCGAAGCCTTTATCTTAATTTCATTATTGTCAAATACACATCTTAATTTAAAATTTAGCTTAATTTAAGTTGATTAAAAAAAACTCCTTTTTTATTGTTGAGTTGGTCTATTTAAGGGCTAAATGAGCCTATGCCTATTTAGAGTGCTGAGATGTTGCGATGTTACAGAGGACTTATTTTATTTCTTTATTCCAACTTCCAAGTGGCTTATAATCTACGTTAGTTATGAATAAATTAT
The DNA here is from genome assembly GCF_963082965.1 of Carassius carassius. Lineage (NCBI taxonomy): Eukaryota > Metazoa > Chordata > Actinopteri > Cypriniformes > Cyprinidae > Carassius > Carassius carassius. The sequence goes on from NC_081794.1 coordinate 14,905,843, forward strand.
GTTAAAACACGTATATGACTCATTCTTGACAAAAGGCAAAAGAGCTGGGTGTGCGCACACATTTGAATAATGTCGGGCTGTAAACGGGTTCGGGCTTTTAAAAAGCAGTCAATCAAAATGTACTTGTCGGGCTCGGGCTGAAACCTGTCAGGCTCGGGTCCTGTCGGGCCTAACTTTTAAGGCCCGATTACAGCTCTACCTGCGGTGGTATTGCAGGTGGGCCGCCAATTACTATTAAAATAAATAATATTGTTAAAAATGTCTAAGTCATAACATAATAACACCATTTCATATATATAATGAAATAACAAAAAACAAATAATAAACTGTTACTATGCTTCCACTATTCGAGCTCGCTGATTGGTTTAAGAATAAACCACCAATTTATCTTAGATTTTTTTGCTGCATATGCAACAAAACAACAAATTCAAACATGCATAAACGGCTGTCAACATGTTTCCTCCTGACTGCTTGCTCCGCTGACTGTCTACCCACTGCAGAGCTCTGCCTGGATCTTTTCCCGTTTTGCTGAGTGGTGCCAGCCCGAGTTATTTTCTGTTTATTTCCAGTCCATTCTAGGGCTGTGTGATTGATTGAAATCGCCATAAAGTAACGATTTGAGCGTACGCGATTTCTAAATTGCTTTATAGCACCATTTTCCGCGGCCCAGACCTCTCGCAGTATGCTATCCGATCCAATCAGAATGCAGCGCCTAGCATGAGAACAGAACAGACTGGGCATATGCCTAACTCCAGGTTCACACACTGTCTGTGATGCGCCTTTTTTCTGAGCCCATGTTAACGGATCAGAGCGTTACACTGCATGCGGTAAAAGGCTAGAAATAAAAACGTGCAAAAATAATTAATACCTAACACATGAGCATAGAGAGAATTGTGAGTGCACAGGACGCAGTTTAAGTGAGAGGAGACATTTTTAATTGTGCACACTCTCTCTGTGCAGAGCAGCGTGTATCTCAGCAAGTACATCTGGTTTTGTGACAGAGCAAAGGAAATCTGCGTGTGAACAGCGAGATTCGAGCTCGTGCATTATTTTAATGTGCTTTCGCATTATATTTATGCGCAGTATACACATACTGTATACACACTGCAAACACCTGAGCCAACGCTACAATTAATGAGCTCTATGAACAATGCATGGCAAAAAAGAAAAAAAAAGTCCCTGGACACGGGATTTTTTTTTTTTTGCCATAAGTCTATAAATTTTGTTACATCTTTACTATAGTGATAATTTTGACTTATGTCTGTTCTAGAGGCGTTACAACTTTTTGATAAAGCTCTAATTGGTTTTCTTTTGGAAATATGTTTCAAATTAATCCTGAATGCGTTTATGACTGTAAAAGCATATCGGTGTGTGTCACAATCGCAAAATTGATCAAAGAAATCGTGATAGTTTTTTTGTCCATATCGCACAGCCCTAGTTCATTCAATAAATACAATTAACAATCTAGCTTCTGAGTACTAAGTTATTAACCCAACAATAGCGGGGTCAGTTAATTTTTTTGCAGTGGGCCACGCAAACATATGTGTTTGGTGATGTGGGCCGCGAGTTGAAAAAGGTTGGGAACCACTGGTCTAGTCTATTTTAGTTATGAATACATTATGTTAAAACCTGTATAAATGACTCATTCTTGACAAAAGGCAAAAGAGCTGTGTGTGTGTGCACATTTGAATAATGTCGGGCTGTAAACTGGTTCAGACTTTTAAAAAGCTGTCAATCAAAATGTACTTGTTGGGCTCGGGTCCTTGTCGGGCCTAACATTTATGGCCCGATTACAGCTCTACTTTCTCGTGTGTTGAGGAAACAATGATATCGACAGTGTTATGCTTGTGCGGGATACTTTACTTCCTGAACAAGTGTGCAACCGAGTCTGTGTTGCTTGCACATTCACGCGAACCGCGCCACAGTTCGGTAGCAAGTCTCGGGTTCAGTACCCCCAGTGCGTACCAGGGTCCGATGACAGCGTTCACATTAGCGATTTTTCATGAGAACCGTGCCCTGTTCCACACTAAACTGCGAGTGTGAAAGCCCCCTAAGTCTTGATTAGTCCTGGTCTTGGACTTGTCATGGACATGACAGATCTGGACTTGACTACAGCTCTAGTTTATGTTCTATTAGGATTTAGTGGTTTAAACAATAATAATATTTAACAACAATAATAGGCAACCAATTACCAGTAAAACCAAAAGGGTTCCATTAAAACCAATACAATTTCCATTACAACCAGTAAAACCATTACCAATTTTATAATTTTAATATACAGTCGTGGCCAAAAATATCAGCACCCTTGGTAAATATGATCAAAGAAGGCTGTGAAAATTAATCTGCATTGTTAATCCTTTTGATCTTTTATTTAAAAAATTCACAAAAATGTATCCTTTCATTGGATAATAAGAATATAAAAAGGGGGGAAATAAATGAAATAAATGCTTTTCTCTAATACACATTGGCCACAATTTATGGCACCCTTTTATTCAATAATTTTTGAAACCTCCATTTGCCATTTTAACAGGTCTAAATTTTCTCCTATAATGCCTGATGAGGTTAGAGAACACCTGACAAGAGATCAGAGACCATTCCTTCATCCAGAATCACTCCAGACCCTTTAGATTCCCAGCTGCATGTTGGTGCTTCTCCTCTTCAGTTCACTCCACTCATTTTCCGTAGGTTTCAGGTTAGAGGACTGGAATGGCTATAGCAGAAGCTTGGTTTTGAGCTCAGTGACCCATTTCTGTGTTGTTTTTGAGGTTTGTGTTTGGGTTATTGTACGGCCCAATATAAGATTTCTAACAGAGTCAGTCACTTTCAGATTTTTTTATCTGTTGGTATTTTATAGAATATATGATGCCATGTATCGAAATAAGATGTCCAGAATCTTCAGCAGAAGTATAGGCCCACAATATCAAAAATACAGCAGTATATTTCTTTTTACACATGGGGTACTTTTTTTCTCTGTGTTCACCAAACCAATCTTGAGTGTTTGCTGCTAAACAGCTCATTTTTTTTGTTTCATCTGGTCATAGAAGCCATTCACATTTAAAGTTACAGTCATGGCTGATAAGTGAATATGCTGTAAGGGAAACAGGTCAATTTAGCTCAAAGGGAATCATTTAAGATTTTAAAGGGAATTTGAACAGAATCACTGTTTCACTGCTGATCACTGAGACGCCCTGCGATTCACTGAATGAGCCGTTTAACATCAATTCTGCACTGGATATTAATATAGTATAGTGAAAACACTATCAATTAGCACAGTAACCAGATCGGCAGTTCAAGACATTAACCTGTAAGCACAAAACACAAGATACTGCTCTTTTCAATATTAATAAGGCTTTATTAGATAAATCTAAGACATATAAACTAATCTAAGACATAAGCACACGCACTCACACATTCACACAAGTTGCAGGAAGATAAAACGTTAGGGAAGAATGAGTTTAAGAGAATGAAAATGTGGAATCCCAAGTTTACAGCAATACGTTAAATTGCATAGACATGAACAACCATCAATCACTTAATTAACCCTCGCATTGAGTTCCTCAATGAGGTTAAAATTATATTAGATACACCAGTATAGATCAGTCTGGAGGTACATTGCCTGTGTAAAGGTCTTCCCTTTGTTGTCATTGAAATAGTGTTAATTTCGTCACCTATTTTTAATTTAGTCTTAGTCTTAGTCTTGTGCCAAATGTCCTTGTTAGTTTTAGTCATATTTAGTCATTCACATATCTTTTTTTGTCAGTCAAGTTTTAGTCGACTAAAAGTCTCGTCATTTTAATCTAGTTTTAGTCAAAAGAAAACTCAAGGTATCTTAGTCGACTAAAAGTCTTTTAATTTTAGTCTAGTTTAAGTCAAAAATTTTTAGTGTTTTTTTAAAATAACACATTATTACTGATAAACATTTCAGTAAAAAAAGTGTTTCACATATCTCAAACATTGGTTAAATATCATAATTACCTGACAAAATACACTTGTTGAATGATTTTTGTTGGATGCAAATGTTAAATGTGTCTGGTTTTCAAATTCTGATTTAGGAGACACATTCACAAATGATTAACCTGATCACAATTTTTTTACTTTATTGATACTGCTTTTAATCGTAATGCAAAGACTGGTCATCGGGACATAAGCTGTCATATACAATAAAAGAGCCTGCGCAGCAACAGGAAATATAATTTAACACAAAAAGCCTGCCTAGACGGTGGACTTGCGCTAAGGAATTTTTTTTTATTTTGTATTTTTTGAGCGGCGTGTGGACAAATTCTTTTTACGCACACACTATTTTATTTCTTGATAACAGACCGCTGCTAACTATAACACACAAATATCGAGCCTCTTCCTTCGACATAGCATGTCGTCGGCGCTCGTCACTCTTGTTCGCTTCAGGTGTTGTGTGTTCAGCAGTTTCGTGTTGCAGCCACAGGCTGGCAGCAACAGGAGTATGAGACCTGTAACTTGAGCAACAGCGCGAAGCCGCAAACTCGTTCTGAATTTTTAAAGGCGTAACAGTTGATGAAAAGGCAGAGACGATTGTAGACGAAAATGAAGAGAGATTTTATCTTAGTTTTTATTTTATGCAAAACATTTTCGTCTCGTCTTTTTTCGTCAACAATAATGCATGTTAATTTAGTCTTAGTCAGCGTTTTTGGACAGTGGTGCAGTCTTGTCATCGTCTCGTCTTAGTCATGAAAAAAAAGGTTGTTGACGAACATATTTCGTCTCGTCTCGTCTGACGAAATTAACACTACTTTGAAAGGGGGTTTCCCGATGTCGCTGATTGGCTAGGAGTTCTGTAGTCGCTGAATTGACGTCTTGGGAAGCCCATGGTTGGGCGTTGGCTGACGATGCAGAGTTGTGTGGGCTGGTTGAAGTTAAACGGGCACTCAAGGTCAGACTCGGAGACACGGCGTTACAAAACTTAACTCAGACCATGAATCTCTCAAAAGGAAAAGAAAAGAAGTAAAGTTTGACGAGACTAGGTGGTGTTTCTTCTCATCGTGGCTAAGTAGCAGCAGGCGTGCAAGCCGAAGCATGCTGGAACCGCGCTCAAATAACAGTGATGACTAAAAGCATGGCTAGAAGCAAAAGCTAGGAATCAAAGCTACGAGCTAAAAGCAGGCATCACTAATAGCAGAAGCAAAGCTAAAAGCATACTAAAAGCAGGCATGACTAATAGCAGAAGCAAAGCTAAAAACTAAAAGCAAGATTTTATGGTGTCCTACGTATTTAAACTGGCCTGTTGGCCTGTTAAAATGTTGTCTTGACCAATCAGATATTGTCTTGGCTCGGGGGTATCATAAATTATATGTTATCTTATCAAGCACGTGGTCCGAATTTTCCCGCTCTTGCAGGGTATAATTTTGGACATGATTCCTATAACAAGAATATGATACATTTGACAAATAACTGATGGTCAGAACTGTTTCAAGCTAACAGATTCAAACACATACATACAAAGATGAATATTTGTCCTTAAGCTATCCAATAGTTATTAAAAGACATACACAATAAGTGATTAAACATGATAGTCAAATGTGTGGGTTACATATAAATGAATATAGAGTGAAGCAATGGACTGATATTAATTTATTAAGTCTTTTTGAGTTCATTTTGGTCCATATCTATATGTAGAAAAGACAGTTTCTGTGCCATTCTCTTGACAAAGATTTCGGTGGAGACCAGAGGTTAAAAGGCCCCCCTTTAGGAATTTCAGTCTGGTTCTGGTGGGGGAAGTCAATCCCAGGATCTTGTGTAGTACTCTCGGGGGTTTACACGTGATGCCCGGCGTTGCATCTCTATTACTTGCTCCAAATTTGACAATATCTTCTCCGAATTGAAATTGTCAATAATTGTTCTAATGGTGTTAATGCCGAAAGTTGTTCTGTGAAAGAGTTGGTTGGTTGGTTAACTTGTTTCTGACTTGTAGCACTAGGACTGATTTATGACCTCCTGTTGCCTTCCTGAGGAATTTGGCTCATGTTTCAACCACAGTCCTGATCGACTCTTTAATTTGTCTGGTTTGGGTCAGATACGCTACAATGCTTTAGTTTGTTTTTGAATGAGCTAGAATAATTTTTTCTTGTAACCCTCCCAAACAACATGTGTTGATGTAAGTTCTGTTTGACAATTTTTTAAAAGGTTTTCTGAACCAGAGACTCAACTATTTTCTGCGATTCTCCAGCTGTGACCCTTGGAGAGTCTTTAGCTACTCAAACTCTCCTGCTCACCGCACATTAGGACGATATAGACACACGTCCTCTTCCAGGCAGTTTTGTAACATTTTCTGTTGGTTGGAAATTCCCCTCCATTTTAAATGTTTATTATCCAATGAAAGGATACATTTTGTGTGATTTAAAAAAAAAAAAAAAGATCAAAAGGATTAACACTGCAGATTAATTTTCACCACCTTCTTTGAACATATTTAGCAAGGGTGCCGATATTTTTGGCCATGACTGTACATATTAGAAAGGGGTTGAAATAAATGTATTATTATATTAACTTAAATACTTGAAATCTACATAAAAAAGTAGAAAATAATAATGTATATGACATAATAATAAACATTAAAGGGATAGTTCACCCAAAAATGAAAATTGTCATTAATAACTCACCCTCATGTCGTTCCAAACCAGTAAGACCTCCATTTATCTTCATAACACAGTTTAAGATATTTTAGATTTAGTCCGAGAGCTCTCAGTCCCTCCATTGAAACTGTGTGTACAGTATACTGTCCATGTCCAGAAAGGTAAGAAAAACATTATCAAAGTAGTCCATGTGACATCAGAGGGTCAGTTCGAATTTTTTGAAGCATCGGAAATACATTTTGGTCCAAAAATAGCAAAAACTACGACTTTATTCAGCATTGTCTTCTCTTCCGTGTCTGTTGTAAGACAGTTCAAAACAAAGCAGTTTGTCATATTCGGTTCGCGAACGAATCATTCGATGTAACCGGATCTTTTTGAACCAGTTCACCAAATCGAATTGAATCGTTTTTAAACGGTTCGCGTCTCCAATACGCATTAATCCACAAATGACTTAAGCTATTAACTTGTTTGATGTGGCTGACACTCCCTCTGAGTTCAAACAAACCAATATCCCGGAGTAATTGATGTACTCAAACAGTACACTGACTGAACTGCTGTGAAGAGAGAGATGAACACCGAGCCGAGCCAGATAATGACTTGTTCACCATCACCTTCAGCTCGACCTTACTAAGACAGAACTGCTGGTGGTTCCAGCTAACCCATCGTTATATCACAACTTCTCTATACAGCTGGGTTCGTCAACCCTAACTCCTTCAAGGAGAGCCAGAGACCTAGGAGTTGTGATGGATCATCAGTTAAGCTTCACAGACCATATTGCTGCAACGACCCGGTCCTGCAGATTTGCCTTATACAACATTAGGAAGATTAGACGCTTCCTGTCAGAGCAAGCCACCCGACTTCTTGTCCAAGCTCTTGTTCTCTCCAGAGTGGACTATTGTAATGCTTTCCTGGTGGGCCTTCCTGCATGTACTATTAAGCCTCTGCAACTGATCCAGAATGCAGCAGTGAAGGTTGTCTTCAATGAGCCAAAAAAAGCTCACGTTACTCCTCTACTCATCAGGTTACGCTGGCTACCTGTAGCCGCTCGCATCAAATTCAAGGTACTGATGCTTGCCTACAAGACGACAACTGGCACGGCACCAACATACCTAAACTCACTAGTTCAATCTTATATGCCCTCCAGAAGTTTGCACTCTGCAAGTTTATGACGCCTTGTGGTGCCGTCCCAAAGAAGTTCAAAATCACTCTCACTGACCTTTTCCTGGACTGTGCCTAGCTTGTGGAATGATCCCCCAATCTCAATTCATACAGCTGAGTCTTTACTCATTTTCAAGAAACATCTAAAGACTCATCTTTTTCGCCAGCACTATTACTATTACTAGGACTTTTCTTGTCTTTCATATATTAAAAAAAAACCTGGCTATGCGTTCTTTACTAGACTAACTAAGACTTGTCATGGCACTTGTATACTGTTGTTGTTCTCTTGTTGATCTGATTGCTTCTATTGTTCTCATTTGTAAGTCGCTTTGGATAAAAGTACCTGCTTAATCAGTTGTCCCCAAGCCCCAGGCTGCGGACCGGTACCGGTCTGTGCGTCATTTGGTACCGGGCCGCACAAGAAGGAATAAATAATTTACATTAAAGCTGCAGTTGGTAACTTTTGGCGCTTGCATCTGGCGGAAGAACTTTGTAGCCAGAGCTACTTCTCTCTGTTTACATCTATGGCGAGTCACGCAGGTACTGTGCTACTCTGCAGTGTTGTCGACCCCATCCAGATGAAAATAGTCAGAATATAAACACTTATTATAGGTGTACTGTAGTGATTCAGGATAAGACAAAAACACTGTTTGGAAAATGGATTCATGATGTATTCGCTCATTAAATATATTTTTTACATTTTCAACACAAAACAACACTGTGGCACAGCCCTGCGCTGACTGGACCAGAAGAGCCGTGAGCGGTGGATTTTTGCAAAACAAATAACAGAGGTGAAGGTAGAAGTGTGCTGAGTCATAACAATCTTTTATTTTGAAAAAAGGCAGTTATTTCCATCGATTTTATATTCGTTTTTGTGGTGTATCTTTCAAACGTCACCATAGCAACCAGAATCAGTGAAAAAAGTGGGTTGGGGGTAGCGAGGATGTTATTCATGTTATGTTGTTGGCACGATGTTACGAGGACGCTGCTTATAAAGTTGCATACGAATACACAGTGGATTCATGTTTATTATTATATTTACAATATACCACAGTTTTTATGCCAGTCATATCATTTTATTTTGTTCTATTTATCCATCACACCTTAAAGCCCAGTCCGTGAAAATATTGTCTGGCATTAAACTGGTCCTTGGTGCTAAAAAGTTTGGGGACCACTGTGCTAAATGATTAAATGTAAATGAAAATGTGTGTCATGTTAATCAGAGAAATAATCTTAGATGCAACTTTTAGTTTCTAATTTAATATGTCTCAAGTGTTACCCGCTGTAGAAATGCTGCTGTCTCTTTATGAATGAATGGAATATTCATGTCAGATGATGCAGAGTGATAAATAGCAGTGGACCCTAGGACTAGGGGTGCCCTGAGATTTTACTATAGTGCTATAAACTTGTTCGCCATTGATGGGAATGCCCACAAAAACATCACAACCATTTATGCCGTGAGGGAAAACAAACCATTCAAATTAACATGCAGAGATCTTGTTAGGCACATGATCTTTACTTTTTGTGATTATATCATTTTTGTTTGGTGCTGTGCTGAAAAGTTGTGTGACTTTCTGTACCTCTAACACAAAAAAACAAAAACCTTATCAGAAGATGTATATGACTGATACAGATGGACTACCAAGGAAGCACTTAATGGGTAGTGCAGATAGTGTCACAGCTGGTCAAGGTGAATCAAAAATAAGAGAATCAAAACGGAGTTGATCAACGGAAGCAGAGTAAACAGTCTTATCTGAGCGGAAACTTCTAGTCCTTCAATAGATAGCAGAGGATTCCAGGATTGACAGGCTGACAGGTAGGCAAGGGACAAGCTGAGAAGCTTGTAACCTTGAGACCAGCCTATGAGTGTCTTTGGTGAGACTACGGGGACTCAGCTTCCTGCTGGGCAGCTGGAGGGGAATGCCCGGACTGCCCGCTAGAGATGGACATGAGCTGAGTCCCATACCCTCTCAATCTCACAGAACCCGTAATCTACTTCTGGGACTTCAGAACGCTCCTCTGTCCAGGGAAACAATGGCGGCTGGTATCTAAGGACAAATTGAAATGGAATGAGTCCGGTGGTTTCCTGGCACAGTGAACTCTGGCCGCTCTCTGCCCAGGGTAGATACTGGCTCAAGCTGTCTTGATGTTCTTTTCCAGAAGACCGAAGTTCCTGAATACGTGATGGAAGAGGGCCTCTGACATTTCCAGGGTGGTAGGTAACCTTCATAGGGGGATTAATTTACAGGATTTGGAGAACCGGTCAATGACTATTAGGATGTTCGTGAATCCTTTCAAAGGAGGGAGGTCGGTGGCAAAGTCCACCCCCAGGTGGGACCAGGGCCGGCGAGGGATTGGTAATGGGACCAGCTTAACCTCAGGCAGATGATGTGATGTGATGGAGATGGCACCTAATGAACATCCCTTGATGTAGCGGGCAACATCTTGGGCCATATTAAGCCACCAGTAGCAGTTCTGGAGGAGCAAGAGGGTTCGGTGGCTGCCTGGGTGCCCAGATCCAAGGGAATGTGTGGACAGAGTCCAGAACGGCCAGATGCAGGGTGGATGAGACTTAACTTTTCCTGAACCTCCCGGCGGAGAAGGTTGCGTGATAGTGGCGGAATGGATTTGGTCGTCGAGAGCCCTACCCTCTCAGCAGCCCGGGAAAGCATAGCTGCCATTTCGGGATCCAACTCAGGCTTTCGACATCCAGTCGGGGGGAGGACCACTGGGTACAGCTGGTACACTCCTTGAAGAGGGCCCAGCGCGTTCCGTGGGTTGCTCCAATGGATCGGAGGTGCAGGAGGTGCAGGAGGAGCGGTGGTCCCCAGAGGGTTGGTTGGTAGAAGGCCTGATGGTAGCGGAGCCTGGTTTGCAGCTCCGAGATGGTCATGTTCCCGCAATGAGGCATCCTTATAAGGACGATCCCTCGTCTTTATAAAGACGCACCCGTGGAGCTCTTTTAGAGGAAATTCGCTCTTAGGAAACGCTCTTTTAGTGCTGAGGCACACAGGGGAGATGGCCGCTTCAAGTCTATAGGCCACGTGCCTTTTTAACGAGAGAGGCGGGCAAAGGTGATGTAATTTTTTTTTCTCCCAAACACCTTTATCTTTTTTTGCTTGCCATCACACGCCCTCTCTCCTTCACATCAGTTTTGGATTATTAAAATAGTTTGCATTAACACCTCTTTTTGTCTGCCGTCAACATCACTTAATTTGACACTTTTTCTTTGATGATGAACCAACCACACCGATTGCCGGCTTCTCCAGAACGTCAAGACCACAAACTACAGTGAAGACTTCATTAATTTCAGCTCGGCACTCCAGATGAACAAGGCCATAAACAGGTAAGCTTCTTTATAAACACCACAAATGATCAGTATTTTAGCTCTAAATAACTATTTATTTAATCCTAGTGCAAAAAACCTTTAGTCAATAGTTTTCTCTAAAATAACTCAACTCTATCGATCTTGTCTGTGCCTCAAGTGGGCGAAGTCAGCATTACGGCTGAACTCACTCATTTGTACAATTTACACCCTCAGTGCTGATTCCAAGTATAATTTGATGTATTTTACAGATGTAATTTGCATATTAGTAATATGATTAATAAAGAATTATATTTTCTTTTCTTTTTTTTCTTTATATTCACTACATAAGTAAATATAGTACAATGTTTTGTCTTTTTTCCTTGGACTGTAAATTAAAGGGTTACTCCACCCCAAAATGAAAATTGTGTGAAAATTTGGCTGTTTCCCACATATCATGGTTGTGCACCATTCAGAATTAATTTGAGAATGCCTCTCCAATTTCAATTCAATTCCTGAATTTGATCTGAACTGTTTGACTGTACAAACGTATAATTGAAATAAATTGACGACTGTAATACTGTAGCTAAGTGATGATAGATAGATAGATAGATAGATAGATAGATAGATAGATAGATAGATAGATAGATAGATAGATAGATAGATAGATAGCTGGTGGTGTTATGACATAAAGCATCATTCTCTCTTAGTTCATCATCTGTTTATTACATTTTGAATACGTAAGTCATCCTCTCTGTCAAAATCTTTTGACATTCTTACGAGGAATGTACAGCATTTGTATTTCTCTGCTTGTAAAAAAAGATGCAGTGCATCCAGGTTCTACATCAAAATTGCGTCTTGTGTCGACAGCACCACATGCATGCATCATGGTACTCTCATGAGCATGCGTCAAAGACTGACACAGAAGAGAAGAAATTGTTGAATAAAGTCATTATTTTTTTATTATTTTTAACGATGTTCTTACTACCTTTCTGGGCCTTAAACATGCCAGTTTCATTGCTGTCTATGCAGGGTGAGAAAGCTCTCTGATTTTATAAAAAATATTTTAATTTGTATTATGAAAATGAATGAAGGTCTTAGGAGTTAAGAACTACATGAGGGTGAGTCTTTAATGGAAGAATTCTGAGTGAACTGTCCCTTTAATTTTCCACACTGCATTGTTGACTTTTTTGATATGACCTTCAAATTCTTTTACCATTTCCAAGTCAATTTTGCACAATCCTGACACCTACACATTTTCTACTCTAAATAAACGAGACCTTTCTGTTTGAAATTAAATACAAGGCATAGTGAACAAACTAAAAGCACTTTGTAGTATAGTGTATAGCATAACAGAAAAAAGCTTTTAAACTCAACATAATGAGAGAACAAAGCCCAGAGCTGAGATCAAATACCCTCTAATGAGGACTCCCTCTACTCCATTGAGTCCGACTGCAACAACACCTGCAAAGCAATTATGGCAAGTGTGCTTTGCTGTTAGATACTATGTAACTAACCTGCAAAATAGAGCATTTAGCAGAGGTACTATCAAAGCCAAGTGAAATCTTTGAGACCTTCTAATGAACACTTTAGACATGTCTAAAGAGTGGATGTATAGAAGTTGATATCGATTTACTGAACTTTTGAGCCCTTGATGCTGTAAGTCAAATGAGCAAAACATTTTTTTAGTTAATAGAATATTGAGCTCATATTGCAAATGTCATCCCACCCCATCCCATTTATTTAAAGCATTTTATTGGTCATTTTCTGGTCAGGGTGTGCAGGTGGAGTTTAACATTCTTAACTGTAACTGGCCCCTTATCTGACCCGGAGAGAGTTAATTGAAGTATTTCTTGCATGGTTGCCCCTTGAAGATCAGCAGATACTGCCTCAGAGACTTTGCTCCAAAAGGTATGAGCCACGTGCTAACTTTCTGAACTCAACAGGGCAATATGTCTTTTCCTCCCTGAGCACAGCTGGAAGTCATCCTCCTCCTCATTACTTAAACTGTCAAGATCAGCCCCAAAAAATTCTGCACTGCATCTATGAGCAAAGAACAAAATTCAATCACACCACAATGGCACTGGCCTCATTTCTTTCAGGAAAGTGCATCATGTAGTTAAACTACAGTTTTACCGCAAAGTCAGTTTTTACTGACCTGATTCCTAATGCCTTGATGCAGCACTTGCTTCCACGGAAAACTCAGATTGCCTGATTTAACAGTGTATCACTGTTTATGTTTCCAAGCTTCCCTTTTTACCATGCCAATATTTAATTAATTTACTGATATTGGATAGCTGGTTGTGTTGCAATGGTAGAGCACACATATCAGTGTAAAGATTTTCTTCTCTTGATTTGCTCGCTTACATAAATAGTATGTCTTGATAATTCATGTTGCAGTCATCCTAGAATAACTGCCATCTGTGTTTTCACAACAAAGAGCGTATATCCCTGATGATCAGATAAGAACTGAATTTTGAATTTAGAACATAATGTATTAGCTTTTATTGTTGGGTTTATAATTATTATCAGCCTACATGACTTAGAATAAAAGAATAACATAAAATCTAATAGAACAGAAACTTGCCTTTGTCTACTTGTTAGCATAAAATAAATGAACTAGAATCTTTATTTGATGTCAATGTCAATGTCAATGTCACCTTTATTTATATAGCGCTTTAAACAAAATACATTGCGTCAAAGCAACTGAACAACATTCATATGACCATCATTACTTGTTAGAATAAAATATGATGGCATACAAATATTTACACTGCAGTTACCATTGCATAAATAATGTTAAGAGCTTAATGTTTTAATGTAACATATTCAATCAATTGGTTACACCAATGATTCAGTGATCCACTCATAAAGACAGTCTATGGCTTCATTCATGAATGAATCAGCCGGTTTGATCAAATCTGTTAATTGAAGGATTCAGTGTCGCATTTATTAAGAATTGCCTAATCAATTAAAAATGCAGATTAATTCAGTAATGATACATCTCTCTGTGTTGCTCAGAGACTTTTCTTTGGAAAATTGACTGTATTGTGTCTGAAAATAGACAATTGGTATTAATGTACTGTTGTATGCCATGAATATCACCTTCACATTTGTGCTGATATTCAGGAAATAGCACACTTGTGTTTGATATTACCTAACTATAATTATTATGGAATTTATATAAATTTTTAGTGCCATTTCTGACCCCACTTGACACTATATTATGTCAACGTTAGCTTTTTGTTAAGCTTAGTGATGGGCTATTATTAGGCTGGCTATAGAGATTTTAATTGAGATTTTAGATTTTAATAAAGATTTTAATAAAAGATTTTAATAAAAGATTTTAATAAAGATTTGAAAAACAATGTTGATGCCACATCCTTGGACTGTGTATACTTGTATAGAATAGAATAGAATATTTTTACTGGCCTGTGTCCAGTTATAAAGTCATGCATTGCTATCAATTGGCTTTACCACCATCTTAACCATTTATAAATCCAGCATCCATAAAGCAAAAACAGTATTTGAAGAGAGTAGTATTTTTAGATTCACAGAATTAAAAAAAAAATGTATAGAAAGAAATCCCCAGATTTAACTATTTCTGAAGAGATCCTGAAGTGCGCATTCAGTGGACAGTTTACTATCCCATGAGGCCTTGGGAGAGGATTTGTGAATGGCTGTGAAGTGATCCAACTAATACTGGCAGGTCACATGACAATGACAACATGACGAATGTAGTATGTCCAGATTACAATCATACTACTCAGTACACAGTTTTGGAAATGGCCATGCTCTTTTTATAGTGCACTTTCAGATAGTATACTTAAGATAGTATACTACAACTGCCATGTATTGTATTGGCATTAATACATTTGGTTCAGAAAGCTATAGCTGTTCATTGACTCATTCCGAGTATTTATAAATATCTATAAATATTTCAGGAAATGGCTTTCTGGAATATCAACTCTGGCTCTTGTTCACACTTGACCCGAAACATTGAGGTGTGAAAAGGGCTCTCATGTTAAAAGAGAAGTAAAAAAAAACAGCTCAAGGTGGTAACATCTGAGTAATTTTTAACAGCAAGGTCTGCGTTAATGCTCTGTCAAGACCTGTAAGCTGCCTATTTGCTTTTAGGGCAAATGTTTATCACCTGCACAGCACAACAGAAGGGTAACCACTGCAGATCTATTTCATCAGGAGATCCTCCTCTACCAGAATCTCCATCTATGACTCAGATGTCACCTCTGATTGATGGTGAGCACTTAGCGTTTCCACAAGGGGCCCATGAGCACCTGAGAGCAGTGATGTGGCTAGACAAGACTGATGCCTCATCCGAGTGGATGGATTGACTGCTCGTCTTCAATGGCACAGGCAAAAGGGCAGGGGGCTTGATTTCACATGGAGAATAAAATAAGTATGCCCCCCTTGACATTCCAGCGGTTTCCAACAGGGCTATCAAACTCCTCTCCGTCAGCAGTAAGATAACACTTTGCGATGGCTCTGATTTAGTTGGGACTGTTGATGCATTGATATACATCTCATCTCTTGTCTGCAAACCATCCATTAATGCATGAGAGGTGCATTATCTCTATGCATGTTTGCACCACGGACAAAAGCAGGAAATAAGATGTCTTCATGCTTTTTCTGCCTGTTAGTTCTTTCCACCTCCAAATGTAATCTCTAAAAACTGCTGGGTCGAGCAAGGCTGCCTGACATATCAACAAGAAACTTCGTAACCTTTCGATTACCCATACATAATGAGTTTTAACTCGCATCTGTCATAGAATGTGTTGACAATGACAAATCTGAGCACCACATGCTGAAAGGAATTCTAAACATCCTGGAGAAGCAGCAAACATCCATGTTTACGCATGCTTTGGGAAACTCCATGGTTGCATTCTTGGGCTCACGAGAATTATTATTATTTTTTGACACTTCTTGTGTGAAGGAAGCGGGGTGGTTGTGGCTTAAGGGTGCCATGTATTAGAGTCAGTGGTGAGTCTTCAGTGTGTTCCAAGTCCTGTCATACTGGGCACTGTCTGTCTTGACTGAATACATAAGTGCATTATAAGGCCAGAAAACAGCCTGGAGATCTGAAGGCTGGGGCAGCCTCTTGCTTTGGAGCCAAATCATGTAGATCTGGAGAATACAGAGCCACAACTTACTGGCAAGTGATTTATTTATCAGCATATCTAATATCAAATTAGTTTGTTCACTTCGCTCAGTCGCATGTCAGTCTAGATACTTTTGTCTTTTACTACTAAACTGTCACCTCTTTCAGCTCATTTCAGGGAACTATCATGTTTAAATGACACAGAATTTACATTACAGTTTAAAAGTTTTGGGTCTGTATGATTTTTTAAGTCTCTTATGCTCACCAAGACTTCATTTATATGATCAGAAATACCGCAAAAAATAGTAATATTGTGATAAATGTTTTCTATTTTATTATATTTTAAAATATTTTTCCTCCAATTCATTCCTGTGATGGCAAAGCTGAATTTTCAGCAGCCAGTACTCCAGTCTTCAGTGTCACATGATCATTTCGAAATCGTTCGAATGCTGATTTCGAGGTCAAGAAACATTTCTTATTATTATCAGCTTCGAAAACTGCTTAATATTTTTGTGGGAACCACAATACCTTTATTTATTAGGATTCTTTGATTAATATAAAGGTCAAAAGAATAGCATTATTTGGAATATAAATATTTTGTAATTATATACTGTACATGTAATTACTGTCACTTTTGATCAATTTAATGCGTTAAAAAAGTTTGTATAGTAATGCACATTTTGTAACATCTTTCAATATAAAATACAAAGTTTCTAAATACATTTTATATTATATTATATTATATTATATTATATTATATTATATTATATTATATTATATTATATTATATTATATTATATTATATTATATTATATACAAGTGTGTAATATATTATATAGATTTTTTTGTTACACCAAAAAAACATCATTCAAAAATATAATCTAATCTTTGGTATTTTGCAAACAGTGATAAGAGATGTGAGTGGCTCAGTGATGTTAGACTTGATATATTGCTTCAAAAGGCAACTTTTGAAGGTTTAAATGAGTGTGAGATTAATGTAATGGTAGAGGGGATGATCAGTCACAACTTAAATTATGTTCTGTTCCTCACACAGTGATTTTACACTGTTGGCTTCGGAAGACATTGAATATACCACACAAATTGAATGAACTGTTTTTATTATAGTTTTATGGTGTGTTTGTCATTTTTAAAGCCGCAGCTTGGACAAAAGCACCTTCTGTGTAGCATAGAAAACTGAAAATAAAAATAAATGAGCAATAATCATTTGGTCTTGGGTAAAGTAATAGAATCATCTAAATCTAGTTGAATATGGCACTAGAGCCAAGTTTGAAAAATGGAACTAGAGTGGCACAAGCATTGTGTCAGCGTAGTTGGAACCATCAGGAATTATTTCTAAATGAAAGTTAACTTTCAGAATTAGAATACAGTAAGTGAACTTCTGGAAAACTTAAGCTGTCATTGCTTAAAGTGCTTTGTATGTTTTTCTTCATTTGAACATAACCTGTGTTTGTCTTTCATCTTACATCAGTGGCAAAGGCTATTTTCACTCATGATGCTTTTGGCTTTCACTGATGGTCTTGCTTTTGTGCACTTGTTTTCTTTGAGTCTCTTGAGAGCCTATTTCCACTTAAATTCACAGTGAAGATACCAATATGCAGTGTTCCAAGGTGTTAACCCCAGCACCTCTGTTACAACACAAGTACCTGCGCTACAGTCACTTACGGTGTTTATCTAAAATGCAATCACTTCGCACTCACAAATACAGACAGTGTCACAGAGTTTCAATAAATGGGCTATTGTTGCTCAAAATCAATAACAACTTACAAGCCTGTGGAAAACCTTGAGGTTAGTGGAAGGCTAATAGGGCAGTATATGTTAATGAGAAAAGTTTTGAAAAAGAAAACTTAGTGTGAATGTGTGTCAGTAATCAAGTGAACATATTCAAATATAATGGTTAAAAGCTAGGTTCTTCCCAATAATTTTCCATACCACAGACATGCAGACAGACCAGAAAACTTACATTCATGTTGATGAAGAGTAGACACATTTATTTAAACATTTATTGTCACAGGAATTATACCAATGAATTGAACTGAGAAAAAAAAAATGAATAGAATAGCATTCTTATTACATTTGAAGCTCAAAATTACACATCACTTTCATTCTATAAATCTATAACAGCCAAAATGAGTTATCCCTTAGATAAACATTCTTGAACTGTTGAAATGTTATATTGGATTTGCTTCCTGTATATATTTTAATGTTGAAAAGAGATTCTGTAGGATTTATAAGTAAAAGTGGAACAGTAGTTATGTAACAGTGCCAGTTACAAAACTAAGCACTGTTAAAGTGCTTTATTTCTTCAGAAATCTGTGCTAAAACAATGGACAATTTACATTCAAGAATATTAGTTTATATTTTTCCACCTGCATAAAAACATTTTGTGTGTGTTGTTATTTAGAAAACACTAAATGCAAAAGGGGACAAACGTGACTTATTTAAACTACTGGAAATTATTTAAATTATCATTATTATTAGTGTTGTGAAATGTTATTATTATTATTATTAATCTATTAATATGCCAATAAAATGCTGAAATTGTCATACCCCCTCCCCCTTACAGATTTTTTTTTCTAAAAACTAATTAACTGTGGTTAATTCACCTGTATCAATGTTAAAAATATATAAAATATTCTACTATTTTATAAAATAATTTGATACTGGTTGGACTGGTGCTTTTGAGTCACAAAACAGCTTGATTCTAATGTTCAAAGACAGGGTGGAAAATTGTCACGTCCTACTGGTCACATAAAATGTGAACATAATGCATTATAAGTGGACTTCAATGAAAGAAAATGCTAAAAAAATTTATGATTTGGCCCTTTTAATCTATACAGGAGGGTGACCTCATATTCTATCATATGCCATGATCTGTATCAAGTGTTTTGGTTAAAGCATATTTAACATCAGAAAATCAGGCCATAGTGGAAATGAGTGATCAAAGGAAAACCTGAATGGGCAAAATCACTAGTACAAGATTCCAGCGTATCGTTTGTTACATAAAATCAATTTCTTTAAAGACAAATCAAAGCAAAAAGTGATCAAAGATGTGAATGATTCACTTAAGTAAGAGGTTAAGTCAGAAATTAGTACATTTAGGCAGAAATGTTATGCGTAATGATGTATCAAAGACAAACATCACAACCAGCAATGTTTTCTTTGATCTCAGTGTAAGGTGCACTGCATCAGTAATCATTCTGCTAATTACACACAATGCAAGTTTAACTTGGTAAACTGTTCAAGTTTTCTAACAACCTTTAGATCTTCCTCACAGTAATCACCAACCAGTGCCAGATAATCACAGACCCCCTCAGCTCCCACTGAAATTGTATTTCTTTCTTCTTTTTCCTTTTATAGGCCAAGCTTTCTCGATTATGACTGCTAGAAACCGCCCCATGCTGTTATACAACATTGCCTTGAACCAGTTTCCTGCTCTTTGTATCTCTTTTTTTCTGTCTAATAATTACAGTTTGGTATTTAATCATGTCAGTCGTTCTCTCACACACGCACCCAAGTATTAGCTGGAGGTTTCCGCTCTAAACAGAGAAAATGTAGATCATTTTGAAGTGCTACCCTCTTCAGAGAAGCATTTCTATGGCAGGGACTTTGAGGCGGGTTGCGATTTTATTACATATTCCTAGGATATAACACTAAACATTTCCATAATCTTCACCTCAGAGCAGCACAGTAAACAGACTCATTTTCAATCATTTCTCATGGCTCTATGCAAAACAGGCTGTTATGAATAAATGCATTTTGAAATTGGGGTAAAACACATACCACACATGCGATGATGGGATTGACGGAGCTCTCCGTGAGGCAAAGAGCATGGTGTGTGTTCATTGTTGCTACTACGGCACAGATATACAACATAAATGGGGTCAAAAGAGCATGAACAAAAACAAGAAAAAGATTGAAAAAGAGTGACATTAAAGCATTATTTGATTCGATCTGTTCTGACATACTTATATATAACAGGTATTAGTTTGAGGATCTATAAAGGCTCTCTCCCATTACTAATGCAATATTATTCCTCCTCGCTACCTAAAGCTGCATATGAGTTCACATGATTACATATGATTTGTGATTTGCTGCATATATTTGTCACAGTGTCTGGTTTGTGTTCCCTGGGTAACCACTATATGTCCTCCTTCCCCATGGTGTCTGTCACTTCCTGAACTACATTCCCCACGATCCCTGTCTCCTCATTGCACTCAGCTGTCCCTGGTCATTAATCATTGCACTCAGCCAATTCCCCATTAACATTGTCATTTCCCTGGGTATATATACCCTTGGTGTTTCTTACTGTCAAGGAAGGATCCTCGGAAGCCAGTATTTCGAGGATGCTACGTCATCGACATCCGTCGAAGAACTGTTCCAATATCGAGGATCCTCGGAATTTCAACCAAGGACTGAGTCCTTCGTTCGAAGAATATCCCATAGACAGGAAAGGATGCATATGTGTATGTGACAGATGAAATGTTGAACGTTAGCGGAGTCGGAGCGTTAACGGTTTTTATTTACGTTACCAAACATTTGTTATAACTGTAGTAAATATAAGTAAAGTTTAACGTTTAAATGCCAGTACAAATTACTACCATATTGATATTGTAAATTATACAAATGGTTAACTGAACCGGACCTGTCATTTAACAATTGGTTGAGTCATCGGCATTTCTTTTATAAATAACTAGTTAATTTGTCCAAAGTAATTTAACGATACCATTCACAGCGTTATTCAAACGGACCTTGTCACTGACGTAATGATGCAATTACGTGCACTTGCTAGCCTGTTCCATTTACGTGTTCTCCGAATGCTAAAGAGGAGTCTCGCCTAGCCTCTGAAGGAAGTGACTTGAAAGGACCAATCCTGCCAAGGAAGTATCCTTGACATTGAGAAACGCCTCCTGTCTGTTTTAGTATGTGTTTCGGAGTCCTTGTATTTATCACGCCACTTCGGAGTTCTGTTCTTACCCGTTTGTTTTGTGCCTGTTGATTTTTGATTGCCATTTTAGTTTTGACCCCTGCCTGGACTGGATTTGATGTAAAATCAGGGATAATAAAATCAGGGATAATAACGGAAAACGGTTTTCCCTTATTAAAAGACTTACTGCTATTGGATCTACCTGTCCTCTGTTCTTGTGTGGGGATCGTGACAGAAGGACTCCGTCATGCTAAGATCCAGTGGTATGTTTTTCGATGTTTCTTCCCCAGCCACCGAGCGGGAGAGAAAGAGTTGTTTTGAGGGAACCCGCCTGGTCGTTTTTCGTGGGACCCGGGGAGGTCGCAGAGGAGTGAGTGATCAAGAGGAGGTCTGGCATCGCTCTCCACCATGGCCCCCTTTCGACCCTGGGCTCATGAGGGACTGATCGGAGCCGCGGACGGACGGAGAGGGGAGAGGAGGCGCAGGTCTGCCGAGCCACCGCCGCTGCACAAGATGGCCGCCAGCCCAGCACCGCTGCACAAGATGGCCGCCAGCCCAGCGCCGCTGCACAAGATAGCCGCAAGCCCAGCGCCACAGCACAGGTCGGCAGCCGGCCCAGCGCCACAGCACAAGGTGGCTGCCGGCCCAGTGCCACTGCCCAGGATGGCCGCCAGCCCAGCGCCACTGCCCAAGATGGCCGCCGGCCCAGCGCCACTGCCCAAGATGGCCGCCTGTCCAGCGCCACTGCCCAGGATGGCCGCCGGTCCAGCGTCATGGCACAAGATGGCCACTTTTCCAGCGCCTCTACACGGGATGACAGCCACAGTTGACCCTCCAGAGTCGAGTCAGGTCACCGTTGACCCTCCAGAGTCGAGTCAGGTCACCGTTGACCCTCCAGAGTCGAGTCAGGTCACCGGGGACCCTCCAGAGTCGAGTCAGGTCACCGTTGACCCTCCAGAGTCAGGTCAGGTCACCGTTGACCCTCCAGAGTCAGGTCAGGTCACCGTTGACCCTCCAGAGTCGAGTCAGGTCACCGTTGACACTCCAGAATTAAGCACTACCACAGTGAGACCTCAGGAGTCAAGTCAAGTCACCGGTGTTCTCCATGGGCAAAGTCAAGTCACCATTGATTTTCAGGTGCAAAGTCAAGTCACCATTGACCTTCAGGTGCAAAATCAAGTCACCAGTGATCTTCATGGACAAAGGCAAGTCACCAGTGATCCTCATGGACAAAGGCAAGTCACCAGTGATCTTCATGGACAAAGTCAAGTCACCAATGATCTTCATGGGCAAAGTCAAGTCACCAATGATCTTCATGGGCAAAGTCAAGTCACCAATGATCTTCATGAGCGGAGTCGGGTCACCAATGATCTTCATGAGCTGAGTCAGGTCACCAATGATCTTCATGAGCGGAGTCAAGAAGATCATTCTGCTATTGGATCTACCTATCCTCTGTTCTTGTGTGGGGATCATGACAATATTTGCTTCTGACTGTGAGCTATGACATGTGTGACATTGAATTTATATTACTCATGTCTTCAGAATATTATTGCCAGTAGCATTCGGCATCAGGAAACAAACACATGCTGGTTATCTCCCCTCCTCATTCACTCTCTTTACATTGTAACTCTTGGATGACAGAAAGCCTTGTTTTCCAGCATTATCACACAGGGGAAATCCTGTGAGCACAGGCCCCATGGTTTGGAGTGACAGAGTCGCCTGTCACTCAAGATTACAGCTCAATAAAAGTGACATGTACGATCACTGTGTAAAAAAAAAAAACGCTTCCTGGATGCAGCCAGGACATGCCTCTAAAGAATTGAAGCCTGCTGGAAAACTACATTTCTCAAAAAAACAAAACAAAAAAAAACAACTGACTCCTTATTCCAAATTCAAATTAGGGGTCTAAGGAGTCTAAGAAGAGTTTGCAATATCCAACACAGAGCAGGGGCCCCTGAGCAGTTACTTGTACAGGGGCATTATATGCACTGTTAATGAAAAAGATTTTGCCAGAAAAATAAAAACAATACAATTACTAATTTAACTTTTTAGTCAACCAGTTTATGAGCTGATATGCTTGAGGGACAAAATTACATTCCCTATCATTCTCTGTGTCGTAATAATAATAATAATAATAATAATAATAATAATAATAATAATAATAATACTGCACATTCTTTGAGTTTTCTGAGCTTGTAAAAATTGCCCAGGACGACATGAATGCATCATATTCCTGATTCTGCATCTGAGCACATCTCCACCCTATAGTATGATACTGCCTGAACAAAAGGGGTCCAACAGCACAATGTTGAACAAGCACAAGAACAAATAACATATATATCAGTAAAGTTATTTAAATTTAAACATGTTTAAAATTTATGTTCATCTTACCAATTTTGGCACTGTGTCCCCTGTGTGCTTTGCATCCTAAAAGTACTGCCCCACACCCCCCAAAAAGGCCCCACCCACTTTAGACTTTTTTTTTCATTGATGTCAGGTGATATTTTATATATATAGAGAGAGAGAGAGAGAGAGAGAGAGAGAGAGCGGTGAGAGGTTCAAAAAGGTAGTTTGTTGCCTGCATGGGGGCAACACTATCCCATAGAGCAGTGGTTTACATTCCTGGTCCATGGAGAACCCACAACACTGCACATTTTTGGTGTCTCTCTTATCTGTCACACAGATTTGTGATCTTGGAATCTTCACTAATGAGCTGATGTGTTGAATCAGGTGTGTTTGAACAGGGAGACATCTAAAATGTGCAGTGCTGGGGGTTCTCCAGGACCAGGATTGGGAACCACTGCCATTGAGGGTTAAGTTGTCACAATTTCACTAGCTTAGTCACCATCCCAATCACCAGGGGTCTCATTCATAAAACTCTCCGTAGATTTCATCCTAAAAGTGTACGTATGCACAAATGCTACATTTTGCATATGCACAAAAGTTTTTTAGATTTATAAAACCATGCGTACGCCAGAACCTGAGCAAAAATCCCTTTATAAATTTCAGTCAGGGGAAGATGTGTGTATGTGCATCTCCACCCAGACACCTCCCCGAAATCACCATATATGGAGTTTACAATGCCTAGTTTTACTATGCATAACCTCATCTGCATATCATTTTCATGGATGTTCCCATCCACGTGACACCATGTTTAACACAGTTAAAGGTATAAGACATCAAGTAAATATGAGATACGGAGTATAAATGCCATTTGTGCCATACACAATTTTTATTGCTAAAAATCATCCAGTATTCTTGTTATATTTTAGCATAATTACATTACAATATTTTAGAATAGAGCTGATCTCATTATTTTCCACTGGACAAATAGTATTTCACTAGTTTTAAACAATTCAAATCAAATTTAATTTAATTTATGCAGTTTTGCTGATAAGGTGAACATCTATTGGCTATTTTTAGCGTATATTTATTGCAGTGTAAAAATAATTGTCTGACTCGGTGTGTCACTGACAAAGTAGCCTATTTTAAAAAGAAAACATGCAAATTACCATTTTCTTCAAGTTGTATCCTTCAAATACAGTGGTATCATTCATTATGTCGTGGAGATGCCTTCACACGTCATCATTACCTCATTATCATTGGACCTATTCAAACCAGACGAAATAGACCGTTCCACCAAATCCAGCAGTGTTCGCCACAATACTGAAGTGTGCATCATTGTCATAGTTCTACTAAAATACTTTCTCAGAACATTGTGCACGTATAGCACTCCTCGTTGTCATTAAAACAGCATACCACAGGAAAAGTGACCAAGCTCATCAACAAAACATGCCGAAATTTTATAATTTTTTACTTCTGCGTAATGATTTATGTAATTGCAGTGATTATCTCCATTAAGGAGAATGGAATATTTAATATGTCACCTTTATTTATATAGCGCTTTAAACAAAATACATTGCGTCAAAGCAACTGAACAACATTCATTAGGAAAACAGTGTCAATAATGCAAAAATGATAGTTAAAGGCAGTTCATCATTGGATTCAGTTATGTCATCTCTGTTCAGTTAAATAGTGTCTGTGCATTTATTTGCAATCAAGTCAACGATATCGCTGTAGATGAAGTGTCCCCAACTAAGCAAGCCAGAGGCAACAGCGGCAAGGAACCGAAACTCCATCGGTGACAGAATGGAGAAAAAAACCTTGGGAGAAACCGGGCTCAGTTGGGGGGCCAGTTCTCCTCTGACCAGACGAAACCAGTAGTTCAATTCCAGGCTGCAGCAAAGTCAGATTGTGCAGAAGAATCATCTGTTTCCTGTGGTCTTGTCCTGGTGCTCCTCTGAGACAAGGTCTTTACAAGGGATCTGTATCTGGGGCTCTAGTTGTCCTGGTCTCCGCTGTCTTTCAGGGATGTAGAGGTCCTTTCTAGGTGCTGATCCACCATCTGGTCTGGTTACGTACTGGATCCGGGTGACTGCAGTGACCCTCTGATCTGGACACAGACTGGATCTGGTGGCCACGGTGACCTCGGAACAAAAGAGAAACAGACAAATATTAGCGTAGATGCCATTCTTCTAATGATGTAGCAAGTACATAGGGTGTTATGGAAAGTGTTTCCGGTTCCGGTTTACCTAATTAATGCAGCCTAAAAATCCTTTAACGGATTTGGATAATAAAAGCATATTAGTATGTTATGTGTATGCCAGGTTAAAGAGATGGGTCTTTAATCTAGATTTAAACTGCAAGAGTGTGTCTGCCTCCCGAACAATGTTAGGTAGTTTATTCCAGAGTTTGGGCGCCAAATAGGAAAAGGATCTGCCGCCTGCAGTTGATTTTGATATTCTAGGTATTATCAAATTGCCTGAGTTTTGAGAACGTAGCGGACGTAGAGGATTATAATGTAAAAGGAGCTCATTCAAATACTGAGGTGCTAAACCATTCAGGGCTTTATAAGTAAATAGCAATATTTTAAAATCTATGCGATGCTTGATAGGGAGCCAGTTCAGTGTTGACAGGACCGGGCTAATATGGTCATACTTCCTGGTTCTAGTAAGAACTCTTGCTGCTGCATTTTGGACTAGCTGTAGTTTGTTTACTAAGCGTGCAGAACAACCACCCAAAAAAGCATTACAATAATCTAACCTTGAGGTCATAAATGCATGGATTAACATTTCTGCATTTGACATTGAGAGCATAGGCCGTAATTTAGATATATTTTTAAGATGGAAAAATGCAGTTTTACAAATGCTAGAAACGTGGCTTTCTAAGGAAAGATTGCGATCAAATAGCACACCTAGTTTCCTAACTGATGACGAAGAATTGACAGAGCAACCATCAAGTCTTAGACAGTGTTCTAGGTTATTACAAGCAGAGTTTTTAGGTCCTATAATTAACACCTCTGTTTTTTCAGAATTTAGCAGTAAGAAATTGTCATGATTCTGCCTTCTTGTCTCTGATTTTTCTCTAGTCTTGTGGCAGGATCATGACAGGCCCATGTTTCATGTGCTTGCGTCGTCTCGTTCCCTTGCCCCGCCCCCATTGTTACCCTAGTTTTGTCTTCATTGATTTACCTGTTCCACCTGTTGTGTTCATTAGTAGCCTCCCTTTATAACCTTGTGTGTTTCTCTGTCCCTTTGTCGGTTCATTGTTTAAATATTGTCACGTTGTTTAAGATTGTCTACTGTTGCTACCACTTGTGATTTTGTCAAGTCTTGTCTAAGTAATTGTTTGATCGTGTTTTAGTCATAGTCTAGTTAAGTGCAGTGTTAGTCTGGTTTTGTCTTCCTTCGTCTGTCTAGCCCTTGTTTTGCCCCCTCGTGGGTTTTGTTTTCCTGTTTTTTTGTATAATAAACTGTGTTGCTGTGACTACTGTCTGCATTTGAGTTCATCCCTCCACCACCCATCTCCTGACAGAAATTACTCGTCATCCAGTTTTTTATATCGACTATGCAATCCATTAGTTTTTCAAATTGGTGTGTTTCACCGGGCTGCGAAGAAATATAGAGCTGAGTATCATCAGCATAACAGTGAAAGCTAACACCATGTTTCCTGATGATATCTCCCAAGGGTAACATATAAAGCGTGAAGAGTAGCGGCCCTAGTACTGAGCCTTGAGGTACTCCATACTGCACTTGTGATCGATAGGATACATCTTCATTCACTGCTACGAACTGATGGCGGTCATATAAGTACGATTTAAACCATGCTAATGCACTTCCACTGATGCCAACAAAGTGTTCAAGTCTATGCAAAAGAATGTTGTGGTCAATTGTGTCAAACGCAGCACTAAGATCCAATAAAACTAATAGAGAGATACACCCACGATCAGATGATAAGAGCAGATCATTTGTAACTCTAAGCAGAGCAGTCTCAGTACTATGATACGGTCTAAATCCTGACTGGAAATCCTCACATATACCATTTTTCTCTAAGAAAGAATATAATTGTGTGGATACCACCTTTTCTAGTATCTTGGACAGAAAAGGGAGATTCGAGATTGGTCTATAATTAACTAGTTCTTTGGGGTCAAGTTGTGGTTTTTTGATGAGAGGCTTAATAACAGCCAGTTTGAAGGTTTTGGGGACATATCCTAATGACAATGAGGAATTAATAATAGTCAGAAGAGGATCTATGACTTCTGGAAGCACCTCTTTTAGGAGCTTAGATGGTATAGGGTCTAACATACATGTTGTTGGTTTAGATGACTTAACAAGTTTATACAATTCTTCCTCTCCTATGGTAGAGAATGAGTGGAACTGTTCCTCAGGGGGTCTATAGTGCACTGTCTGATGTGATACTGTAGCTGACGGCTGAATGGTTGCAATTTTACCTCTAATAGTATCGATTATAGAAGTAAAGTAGTTCATAAAGTCATTACTGCTGTGGTGTTGGGAAATGTCAACACTTGTTGAGGCTTTATTTTTCGTTAATTTAGCCACTGTATTGAATAAATACCTGGGGTTATGTTTGTTTTCTTCTAAAAGAGAAGAAAAGTAATCGGATCTAGCAGTTTTTAATGCTCTTCTGTAGGATATGTTACTTTCCTGCCAAGCAATACGAAATACCTCTAGTTTTGTTTTCCTCCAGCTGCGCTCCATTTTTCGGGCTGCTCTCTTTAGGGTGCGAGTATGCTCATTATACCATGGTGTCAAACTGTTTTCCTTAACCTTCCTTAAGCGTAAAGGAGCAACTGTATTTAAAGTGCTAGAAAAGAGAGAGTCCATAGTTTCTGTTACATCATCAAGTTGTTCTGAGGTTTTGGATATGCTAAGGAATTTGGATACATCAGGAAGATAACTTAAAAAGCAGTCTTTTGTGTTAGAAGGGATGGTTCTTCCATACTTGTAACAAGAAGTAGAATTTACAATTTTGGCTATATGAATTTTGCAAAGAACTAAATAATGATCTGAGATATCATCACTTGGCTGAATAATTTCAACACCATCAACATCAATTCCATGTGACAGTATTAAATCTAGAGTATGATTTCGACAATGAGTAGGTCCTGAAACGTGTTGTCTAACACCAATAGAGTTCAGAATGTCTATAAATGCTGATCCCAATGCATCGTTTTCATTATCAACATGGATATTAAAATCACCAACTATTAAAACTTTATCTGCAGCCAGAACTAACTCGGATGTAAAATCACCAAACTCTTTAATAAAGTCTGTATGGTGCCCTGGTGGCCTGTATACAGTAGCCAGTACAAACATAACAGGGGATTTATAATTAACATTTGTTTCTTTGGATAATGTTATATGAAGTACCATTACTTCAAACGAGTTATACTTGTAGCCTGCCCTCTGAGAAATCCTGAAAACGTTGTTATAAATTGAAGCAACACCTCCACCTTTGCCTTTTAGACGTGGCTCATGTTTATAACAGTAATCTTGGGGGGTGGACTCATTTAAAATAATGTAATCATCAGGTTTTAGCCAGGTTTCTGTCAAACAGAGTACATCTATATTATGATCAGTGATCATATTATTTACAAAAAGTGTTTTCGTAGAAAGGGATCTGATATTCAATAAGCCAAGCTTTATCATTTGTTTATCCATATTGCTTCTGTTTTTTATTTGTTGAACCTCAATTAAATTGTTAATCTTAACTTGGTTTGGACGTTTTTTGTATTTTCTAGTTCGGGGAACAGACACAGTCTCTATAGTGTGATATCTAGGTGAAAGAATCTCTATGTGCTGAGAATTAACTGACCTCTGTGACGGGAGGCAGCTAGCAGACGGTCGGTTTAGCCAGTCTGTCCGCTTCCTGACCTGGGCCCCAGTTAGTCAAGTATAAACACTAAGACTATTTGCCATATTTCTAGAGAGAAGAGTGGCGCCACCCCAGGAGGGATGAAGACCATCTCTTTTAAACAGGTCAGGTCTGCCCCAAAAGCTCGTCCAATTGTCTATGAAACCTATGTTATTCTGTGGGCACCACTTAGACATCCAGCCATTGAGTGATGACAATCTGCTATGCATCTCATCACCACGGTAAGCAGGGAGGGGACCAGAGCATATTAGTGTCTGACATCGTGCTTGCAAGTTCACACACCTCTTTAATGTTATTTTTAGTGATCTCCGACTGGCGAAGTCGAACATCATTAGCGCCGGCATGAATAACAATCTTACTGTATTTACGTTTAGCATTAGCCAGCACTTTTAAATTTGCCAAGATGTCAGGCGCTCTGGCTCCCGGTAAACATTTGACTATGGTGGCTGGTGTCTCTATATTCATGTTCCGTACAATAAAATCACCAATAACTAGAGCACTTTCATCAGGTTTCTCAGTGGGTGCATCACTGAGTGGGGAGAACCTGTTTAATGTTTTGATCGGAACAGAAGAGCGGTGTTTTGACCCACGACTACGCTGCCTCACCGTCACCCAGTTGCCCTGCTGCTGGGGCTCTGTTTCCGGAACCGAACAATGTACAGGAATCCCTGAGCTAGACGCATCCAAAGCCGTATCTAGAGCCCTAACATTCTTACTGTCCTCAATTAAAGTTTGGATGCGTGTCTCTAATTCTGAAATCTTCTCTGTCAGCCTAACTATTTCCCTGCATTTATCACATGTGAATCCCTCATCAGCGACAGAGATAGATAAACTGTACATGTGGCAAGAGGTGCAAGTAACAATGACGGGAGAAGCCATTACTCACCGTGCTTGATGAAATATTCTTACTGCGGTTGTTTGATGAACTTGTGAAAAACTGGAGCGAGGGAGAGGAGAAAAGAAAACAGCGATAGGTTCGAATGAAAACGCTAATGACAAGCTAACGAGTGCTAACGCTTTGCAGGTGTACTGCACTCACGGATATAAAATAAAAGTGAACGATCAAAGTTAATCTGATAAGATTGATCGATAATATCAGAAATATGGTGTGAATTAAGTTATATTTTACCACTTTAAAAAACAGAGAGTGATAGTAAGATAAAGATTCTAGAGAAAAAAATAAAATAAAAACAGCTACACGGAGCTACAATTTGCTACAGAAGGCCAACAGGAAGTAGAGAAAACACTGTCCAACAGCGACACCCGCAGGCCGATATAATATAAATGTGTATATCGAAATTAAAACAGATTTTAAAATTGTTTTGCGAAAGAGAGCATACGCATAGTCTAGAATGTAGAAGTTTATTTAAAAAATTTTATAAATCCCGAAATGTGCATGGAAAATTGCATACACATTTTCTATGCCCATTTTGTGCATACACAACGTTTATAAATGAGACCCCAGCCTCCCTTTCCTAGCATCCCGCCTGCTTCACACCTACACAGAATCCCCAATCAGCACACCTGCCACCATTCACCTCTTCACATATAAGGATTCACTTTTTACACTCTCCTTGTCTGGTCTTGTCAGGGTTTACCCATACCTAAGTCCTTCCTACCCACCTGCATTCTCACATCCTGACATCTTGTCTTCAGCCTGCCAACCTGCAAAGAGGAAAAGAAACATTGTTACTCCTTACCTGATTCACCTACCTAGACTCTTGCCTGTTACCCGCCTGTCTTCGCCGTCTATATTATCCGTCGGAACTGTGAAGAAATACAAGGATCGGTTATCAACCTGAGCTAAGTCCAGTCATTCTCAAAGACTCTTGAGTTACTCACCAGTTTGCTCTGCATTTCTCCCCTCCGCACCAAGCTGCAAATAAAGATTACACTACCTGTCTGTTTTCCCGAGGTCTCCTTCTGTATTGTGACAAAAGCATAGTATGCAAATAATACAAAAAATTGTATAAAATTAAATAAGCTCAAATTATGATAACAATAATAATAACATTTTAACAGTGTTATTCTGTTTTGTGTTAATTTATAGAGCCATGCCAAAGCATCTACATCACTTTATCCAAGCTAAATATATATGTATACATGCATGCATGCATGTGTTCTGGAGCCAGTTGAGTTCAATTTACAAGTCCTAGGATGAGCACAGGACCCCCCCTGAACCTTTGTCTATTCATGTGCACCAAAAAAAGAAAATAGTTAGATGTTTATTAATTAGTAGAGTGCTGTGTTACTACCTGGCAGTCACTTTGGTTTCATTTGCATCAATTTTTATATCAGTATCAGTTACTTTGCTGCCGCCAAGTGTCATATCGCCATCTGCATGTGGGCTGTCTTTCCCATACAGACTCACAGGTTAGACAGTTTCAGCATATGATGAGATCTCAATGTCTATGGGGGAAAAAAAGAAGAAAAAACCCAGATAATTTATTTTGGTTGATATTTATTTTAATAAAATATAATAATCATAATAAAAATCAGTGTGAGGGACTGTCTGCAGATGGATGTGAATGAGAATCACCATCTCGTGTTGTCAAGAGATGTGTGTGACAACCTTGCGGACAAAAGCAGTGAAAAACACAGCGAGGTTGCCAGACATCTCCACAGTCTTTTAACCTGTCACACTTCATCTGCTCACTACGTTCATTCATGAATATTGCAGCTAAGAAATGCAATATGACTGGGAAGTGCACTGTAGAAAGTCTGAACTGTGTCCCTCAGGTGTTACACCCACTCGTGTCACCAGCTGCCCAATTTAAACCTCAAATTTAATTTGTCCTCATAGACATGACAGTCAGATGAGGGCATGTCATAGCCTCTGTGACCTTGTTTTTTTTTTGTCTTTCTTCTGCTTCTTTTCTGGAAATTACATTTCACATTCTTTCCATAAAACGTAAACACGTTGTTGTAATGGATTAAATATCACTGTTCCTAACACTTTCAGGAATATCAGAATAGATGCATTGATATTCCGGTGAGTGGCACCTAAAGTGATGCAATCAACAATGTTCAATCAGGCATGACAGACCTCAATACCATGGAAAAATTGTTTTTATAACTAGAACAAACATTAAAGGGATAGTTCACCCCAAAATACTGACATCATTTATTCACTCATTCCTTTTCCATACAGGGATCACAGGAGTGGCCAAGTTCTAAAAAGGGCATATATTTTTCTGAGGTAGATAACTTTGAGATATAGTAGTTTTGTGTGAAGAACTTAAAGGGTTAATTCACACAAAAGAAAGCTCTCAAAAATATCTTAATGTGTTCTTCGAAGATGAATTAAGGTATTACGGGCTTGGAATGGCATGAGAGTGAGTAATTAATGACAGAATTTAAATTTATAGGTATAGGTCATATATTGATTGCATCTGGTCATCATTCACTTCAATTGTATTGAAAAGAGCAGCATAAACATTGTGTCTAACACTTTCCTTTTGTGTTCTGCAGAAGACACATAAGTATTTCAGTTATGGAACAACATGAGGGGGAGTGAATGACTGAAGTTTATGTTTTCCCGGAAAAAAAAAAAATCCATAAGAAAAATCCATCATTTGAATTGAATATATACGTATATATAAAAATATATTTATTTTTGTTGCAAATTGATAGGATTATACCTATACATTTATTTTTAAAAACAACAACAAGACGTATATTAAAGAAAGTTGTAAATGGAAGGTGTATTATAGTAAATGGATGGAAGACTACAAATTTATATGATTCTTTATATCTTTTTGGATATTGTGTTCTCAGAGGTGCTTCATGTTTTAACAAGCTACTATTTAAAAAGCCTGGGAGTGATGTTGCCAATTTGTACACCGAAAATGTATTCAGGATTTACCACAAAGACATTTACACACAAACACTGCTCACACATTCGAGGGGATCCTCGTTCACTTAAAACAAGGAAAGCTGTTAGAGAGGATAAGGATCTCATCCAGCATTAATCCAAACCACTCAGCCCCGTCAGGAGAATGGAAAGCTTTGCCAATGTATTTTGCTATTGTCATTTTTGATTACATGCTCTGGAAATATTACACTTTATATTATGTTTTGAATAGCAATTATATAAATCTACAGGTGTAATATCAAATTCCTCAATTTTACTCATAAAACAAGAATGGAAGTGCTCTTTGGCCCTGAAAGACAACCCATATCATACAAATAGAATAATGTTACAGCAAAAGTCAGGCCAAATCATTCAATTTCCTCTGTACGGGGATTTAATAATTGACAGTTGAGATGATAAGACGGTGACCCCAGAGGCCTGACCTGAGGTCAAGAAATTAATAAAGCAAAGACAGTGAATAAAGTATTTCGTTTCTCCAGTGCGATAAGCTCTTAGCATAAAGCTTGTAATTGTATAATCACCACAGCTTCTTTTCTTCTCACAGGACTCAGCAACTCAGGTTTGCTTGTAAATGAATATCGATTTGTTTGTTTCACACTTTATCTGATTAACATAAATATTTTTGCTCTGGGGTCCACATCACATGTTCAGAATGTTTCATTATATTGACGCCTGGGGTCTATGAATGGAATTCTTGATCTTTACAAAAAAGAAAGCTAATGACTTAATTTTAGTGTTTGATTATGTGGTTAACTAGACATGATTCCTTGACAAATAACTTATTCTTGTATTTAGCCCTGTTTTCCAGAGGACACTTTAGAGGCAGTGGATTGCACGTAATGAGAATGGATGTTTCATTGCCAGGTGCCTACTTGGATTGGCATATTTCCCTGTGTAGACACAGGTGTGATTGCTCAACATTTATATTACACCTGTCGAGGTGTGCTAGGGTTTTGCAGCCTTGGAATGGAATTGAGAATGCTTTTAAATTCCAGTTAAACTCCTGAATTTGAATTGAACGATTGCATGATTGCAACTTGAATTTGAATGCAAGAAAGTAAAATTTGTTTAAATCCAAAATCAGCAACAATAATTGTTAGCTACTTTTCACTGTACAAAAGAAAATCAGTAGATAAGCCATTTTCATTTAAGTTTATGGAATTTTCCTTGAACCCTAAAACATTGTGTGCTGTGTCATACATATTTCAAAATATGGGTTTACATATGTATACAATTCCTTCATTTTCATACTATATTTTTATTGTATTCAAATAGTCAACTAGACTGTGTATAATTCAGTCATCAAGTTAAGCCTTGTTCATGCAGAGGCTTTAAAATATTAAGAGTTTGGACAGTCCACATTAATAATTAAAGTATGGTATTCCAAGACAAAGTGTCTGATGTGTGCTAGAGAGAAAATTTGAGCAGGTAGTATACTACCATTGTCCTCATGAAAAGAAATGGGGGGAGTCCAGAATTTATAAGAATATTATCAACCAAAAACGCAAATAGCTTTGCAAATTACCTCCCACAGTTACCTTTTGATTTTATGTATATATTATAAACCTCCCAAACCTTTGGTATTTTGTCCTAGGTTTTCTTGAATGAAATGTAAAATTCAACATTGTACACATCAATGAAAAAAAAATAGTTGCAGAATAGTTTGCAGAATATTTTTTTGATTTCCACCCATCTGAAACCAGAGCAGACTAGTTAATAATTACCTTTTTTGATATCCACCCATCTGAAACCATAGCACAAGATGGTGTTTTCATCTACTTGTGTAATTTCATTTCCAAGTTCACTGAGATCAAATTAACAATAATGTGTTTTTGCTAAATGAAACAAGTATTTTCAAAACATCCATGTCACATCCAGTAGTAGTTCAAGTCAGACGAAAAGTCATTTTGAATCTTGTTAGTCTACAGCACACTGCAGTCTTTTGCTGCTGGTATAATTGAAGGAAACAATTAACTGATTATGCCAAAGGCAGGACACAATTAGGCAGGATATAATAATAACAATACAGAAAAACAAATATGTTAAATTTCCATTCCGCTCCTAGCAAATAATTACAGTAATGAGATTTTCTCTTGTAGAAGTCTTGTAAGGTGGAACTGGGACTAAAACAGATTGAACAGAGAAAATTGAGTGAAATCAATTATCGAGTGTAGCTAGAAGCTGAATCTTTGGTGGTCAAAATGCTTTGGTTGTACTATTGTGTTTAGTCTAAATGACATATTATGTTATTATTCTGTCGCTCTGTGGTAGAACGAGTTTCCAGCCTCCATCCAATCTGTACAAATGTCACATGGAAGTCTCACTGGCTTTGTGCTCTTGCGGATTCATTGTGCTTTTCATGGCAAAAACTGCTGTGCTGTTTTCCATCAGATCTAGAGTCTGCAGTGAGGTCAGACACCAGATCTAATGGCCCACCGACGTTCTTGGCTGACC
The DNA here is from genome assembly GCF_963082965.1 of Carassius carassius. Lineage (NCBI taxonomy): Eukaryota > Metazoa > Chordata > Actinopteri > Cypriniformes > Cyprinidae > Carassius > Carassius carassius. Next base: position 14,941,531 of record NC_081794.1, read on the forward strand.
TGACAGTGTGGAAGTTGCACATTCTTTTTTAGAATCACACCTCTCCCTTTCACACCCTTTCATTTCCTCTGCGTTAATCAGGAGACTGACAGAACTGGAAATACTGACTAATGAAATGTCACTGTGACTCTGCTAGAGATGCAGACCTGCAGAAACTGCATCCCCAGTATGGTGATTTCACCATGGTGAGTCCATCTGTTTTTCACATGGTATCCATAGATGGAACCAAATGGATATCATCTGCTTATGATGAATTATAAATATTCTCGTTTGTGCCATAAGTAGGTCAAGACAGTGTAAGTCTTTGGTAAAATTGCTGTTGGGACAAATGAACCAGGTATATTTGCATTTAGGAAATAAACAATTTTACTAGCCTTGATACTGTAGGGTATACATATATATATATCAGTGTATGTAGTGTATTTAAGTCGTTTATACACATTAAATTGATAAATTGATACTTTTTAGTGTTTTTAAACTGTATTAAGACTCGTATCAGTAGTATGAGAGTGGTTTAATTTTGCATAAAGCTGGACACGTTAAGGTCACATGACCCACTGAATACTGCTCTTTTTTTTTCTCCAGGAACTACACTATTATTGTTTCACTTGCAGAATAAATTAATCTGACAGACTGCCAATTAGGTGTTTCAACAGCACCAGTAATTTAATTGTAACATAATGCTGCATCCATGCCAGTAGGTGCAAATTTAGGTCCAAGACCATATCAGCCGAGCACCTTTAATAAAACTAAATGAATAAAATTAAATAAAAAAAGGTACATGCAAAACAATATAACATTAAAAGTAATTTGTATTATTATAATTTGTATATAAGCAAACAATCTTTGTAATTACTTGTTCAATGCAAAATTAAACTGATTTCCATTATATTTATCCACCTTATTTTACAACGTAGAAGTAAGTGATTTCCTGTGAATGTCTTCAATTCATCCACCAGTGTAGCGTTATATATACCGGTACACTGCTCAAAAAAAAAAATAATTAAAGGAACACTTTGATAACACATCAGCTCTCAATGGGGAAAATATCATGCTGGATATCTATACTGATATGAACTGGTTAATGTGTTAGGAATTAAAGGATGCCACATTGTTTGATGGAAATGAAAATTATTAACCTACAGAGGGCTGAATTCAAAGACACCCCAAAAAACTAAGTGTAAAAAATTATGCAGCAGGCTAGTACATTTTGCAGAAATTTCATTGTAGCAACTGATACTCAGTAGTTTGTATGGTCCCCATTTGCTTGTATGCATTCCTAATGAGACAACGGATGGTGTTCTGGTATCTCACAAATTGGGGCAGCTGTGGCCTAATGGTTAGAGAGTTGGACTTGTAACCTGAAGGTCGCAGGTTCGAGTTGTAGGTGGGGGGAGTGAATGAACAGCGCTCTCTTCCACCCTCAATACCCATGGCTGAAGTGCCCTTGAGCAAGGCACTGAACCCCCAGTTGCCCAATATCCTCTAGTGGGCCTTGTTCTCACTGGAGCTTGATTGGAATTTGCAATTGAACACTAAGATTGGCAGGTCGCCCATTGGCATCCTTTGCTTTTTAACAGATGAGAGCAGGTTCAACCTGAGGACATGTGACAGACGTGAAAGGGTCTGGAGAAGCCTTGGAGAATGTTATGCTGCCTGTATCATAGTTCAGCATGACCGGTATGGTAGTGGGTCAGAGATGGTCTGGGGAGACTTATCCATGAAGGGACACATAGACCTCTACAGCCTAGACAATGGCATCCTGACTGCCTTTAGATATCGGGATGAAATCCTTGGACCCATTGTCTACACTGGTGGTGCTCCGGGTGTGTGTTCATGGTGTATTCACTTTTCACTGCTGTGTGTGTGTGTGTGTGTGTGTGTGCACATGGATGGGTTAAATGCAGAGCACCAACTGCATGGGTTGCCATACTTGGCAAATGTCACGACTTTCACTTTCATCTTGACGAGAGCTCCCGAACAGTCTGAGGTGCAACCTGGCAGTATGGTATGGACAGAAACATAATGTCCCAGTGGTTTTCTATTGGATTTAGGTCAGCCAAGCATGGGGGTCATTTAATGGTATCAATTCCTTCATCCTCCAGGAGCTACCTGCCTACTCTCACCACATGAGGCTGTGCATTGTTGTGCAGAAGGAAGAACCCAGGACCCACTGCACCAGTGTAGGGTCTGACAATTGGTCCAAGGATTTCATCCCGATACCTAAAGGCAGTCAGGGTGCCATTGTCTAGGCTGTAGAGGTCTGTGTGTCCCTCCATGGATAAGCCTCCCCAGACCATCTCTGACCCACTACCAAACTGGTCATGCTGAACTATGTTACAGGCAGCATAACATTCTCCAAGGCTTCTCCAGACCCACATATTGATGTGCCATCCTGGAGGAATTGGAGGTTGCACTGCCTGTGCAACCTCTGTAGGGTCCAGGTATCACCTCATGCTACCAGTAGTGACACTGACCATAGCCAAATGCACAATTAGTAAATAAAACAGTCAGAAAAGATGAGTAGGGGAAAAAATGTCAGTGGCCTCTACCTATAAACCATTCCTGTTTTGGGGGTCATCTCATTGTTAATTGTTAACTGTCAAGTAACACATTGAATTAAACATGATAGAATGTTCTTGTAAAACATGCTTCAGTTTTATTATTTATATATTTATATTAATTAATTATATAAATATTTATATTTAAACAAACATATATTTGGACAAATCCATTAATGTTATTAATGGGGTTGTGTAACAGTTACCACAAGTAAAATTGTCAATCAGCTGGTTGAGATGGTCCAGTGGCAGCTTGCTCCGTTTTGTTAAAAGCCATCTGTCTCTAATTTCTTTAAAGCAGGCATTGAGCCCACATACAGTATCTCTGTGTCTCTTAAAAAAAACTTATAAAAGTTGCCTCTTTGGATGCTTGGTGATATATGAACATGCAGCTAAGGCACATTATCTAAATGTAGGCCACAGCACTGGAGCCATCCATTTGCTGATTAATTAAGATGACATTGCTTAATGGCATAGCAGAGGTTTAGCAGTTTGACACTTAATTGTAACAGGAGAGAAAACAATATGGATTTTAAACAGACCGCACTTAGGAAACACTGACTGTAATGTTTGTTCTCACAGATTGATTGACTGTGCTCTATCTTCTGCCCTTTATTCTAAGCCCAGCAATTCACAAAGACTTCAGAAGTGTATCTTCCGAAAATATGTAGGTCTGTTTATTTTAGAGCTGAGAAAATAAATTAGACAATGCACCACCTGTCATGGTAACTCATCAGATACGCTGAGCATTGATTGTATTTATAACGCAGCTTTCGGTAAGTCAACTCGTGACAAGCTCGTGGTTTCCCGCTGTTCTTGTGGTAGCTGCTAGGTGTGTGTTCCCTAGAGGAAGCGGTGTGTTCGCTGTGCAAATACAAATGTTGAGTGTGAAACCACTTCTCGAATATGTATTGACGAACACGGCACAACACTGAAAACACATCTAGCCCCTGAACATGTGCTGATGGATCTTGTTTCCTCACTCTCAAGATTAGTAAACACATTTCAACACAAATTCCCTTTATGCTCAACCTAGACAAGAGATTTGTCTTTTTTGTACTTTCTGTGATACGTTTCCCTTTGAAACCTCTTAATCACATGTGAAGGGTGCTACAATGAATCTTAATTACATAACAGACATTGTGCTACACATATTACAAATCCTCTTTTGGGGCACACTATAAAACAATAGAGGAGAAATTAGATGGGGGATTACTGTTCAATAATCCCATTAACGTTTGAAAGCAGCAGCAGGACTTCTCACCCCAGTTCTTTAATTCACTGGGAATTTTTGGGATGCTACAGTGGCTTAAAATTTATAAAGAAATGGAAATGAATGCATGATGCCTGTTGAAGGCATTTTATTAAAAAAATTTAACTATTCTACCTGCCTTAGGAAACTGCTGTTTGTATCTTTGAAGTCTACATACTAAACTTTCACTGGTAAGCTACTAGAATGGTAATTTTCTCCAAACAGGCAAGAAAGTAAGAAAAAAAAAATTATATATTTATTTTTAACCCTTTCACGCATAGTGGTCACTACAGTGGACAGCTATTAAAAAAGCATTTTCTTGAATTTGCACGTGTTTTTATGGCAAGGTTGCACATCAATCTCTTCATTGGACCCTGGTGCATCATCCTATAAATTGCAACCAAGTGGCAAGCCTTTGTGTTTCGATTTTTCCCCCTCCAAACCAAGATGGCCAAGGGTCAGTCAGACATGCCAAGTTGCTCCAGAATATCCACCCATTCCTTCTATCCTAGGAGACTCTTGTAGGTAAAAAAAATATTGCAGCATAAAGCAATATCTAATGAGTCATATCACAGTAAAATTTTCCAAGTTTTGATTTTAGATTGAGAGAAAACTCTGATTAATCACATGTCTACTGTAGTGGACGTCATGCATGCAATGGCTATATTTCAGCTACAATTCATAATTATAATGTGAATATTGTTTTTGAAATTTAAAACTTAAAAACTTAATATGCATTGACTTTTTTACTGTAAATAAATGTATTTCTATTATTAGAATGTAATTTTCATTGACATCGAAAAAAAGTCATGTGATTACATAATGTATGACACTTGTAATGCATTACTTTACTTGTTAGATCAAAAAGTAATCTGATTTTATAATGCATGTTATTGTAATGCGTTTTTTTACTAATAACATCAAAAAGTAATCTGATTACGTAATGCATGTTACTTTTAATGCGTTTCTTTACTCATAACATCAAAAAGTAATCTGATTACATAATGCATGTTACTTGTAATGCGTTTCCTTTCTCATAACATCAAAAAGTAATCTGATTATGTAATGTGCGTTATTGTAATGTGTTTTTTTACTCATAACATCAAAAAGTAATCTGATTACGTAATGCATGTTACTTGTAATGCGTTTCTTTACTCGTTACATCAAAAAGTAATCTGATTAGGTAATGCACATTACTTGTAGTTAATTACTTGTTAGATCAAAAAGTAATCTGATTAGGTAATGCATGTTACTTGTAACACATTAGTTTACTTTTAACATCAAAAAAGTAATCTGAATGGGTTATGCATGTTACTTGTAATGCGTTACCCCCAACACTGATCATTTCAGATGAGACTGAAAAAACGTATCGCTAGGTTTTCTCAGAGGAGGGCTATGATAGAAATGTGCATGTCCATCTTGAACATAATTATCAGCTAATAAGGGTAAATCTCCATACTCTGGTGCACTGGAGGGAGCATCTGAGTGGTTTCCACAGTTGTACCTTGACAGGCTGTAGAAAATTCCGATGGAATCACGTCCTCATGTTCTGATATCATAGATACGCGAAGTGCAACTTGTATGAAGTTGTATGAAGCCATTGCAATATTTTGCATTTATATTTTTTGCATATATTTTATAGTTTTCACATTATTTGATATAATTGCATTGATTAGTTTGTTAAATTCACATACTTTATCTGTTTGATTATTGTCTTATGTTTAATACAGTATATCTTCAGTTTAAACCAACCGCATGCTGTCCACTCAAGTGGACATCTGAAGATCTCTTTGAAAAATTTGTAAAAAAATAAAATAAAAATCAATTCTTGTTTTTCATGCCCTAAGAGCAATAAAAACACATAGGAAAAAAATCCTGACTGAGGTTATCATAATTCATACATGAAAGGGTTAAATAAAAATTAAATTAAATAAATACAATAATTAAAGCCTAAAAATATATAGACAGTTAAAATCTTACAAAATATAAGATAAAATTGTTTGTAACGCATTAACCTTTTTTTTTATTTTTATTAGCACTCTTTATCCAGCCGGATCACTTTATTATTTGTATGGATTCATCTGTAACATTTATTTGTACATTTTCTATACTTCAAAATAAGTTGAATGCTGAATACCAGAAATCACACGAAACAGAATGACAATTAGGTAATTGTGTTAAATGTGATATGTATGTAATTAATATTTGTGGTTAAATACCATAAATTTAACCTTTGATTTGGATTTGTAAATATTTTTATGACAAAAAATGCTTGTTTTTAGATGCTGTCAGTGTGTTAATAATGTATGTTTCAGTATCACACACATTTTAAAATGTGCCAATAGTAAATTGCTTTAGATCAAATCTGTCATAATATGCAACATATGTATTGTATCCCCAAAATTTTTTCTATTCTTTTTCTTAATTTGAAGACTTGTCAGATGCCACTGTGGCCTAAAAAACTGCTCTCAGAAAAGTTAATTAAGCCAGTCAGGAGATTGTTATAATACATTTATAATGTTGTTTCTCCAAGGAGAACATTAAAGCCAATCATCAGGCATTGTGCAGATGGCATTCTTGGCTTAGTCAATGAGCACTGCAAACAAACCGTTTATAAGAGTGCATTATAATCTTAGAAATTTACTTGAAAATGTAATGGGCATTTCTGTTTCATTCTTCTGTCATACAGTGAATAATATTAATGCAGTGAAAATATATCTTAGCTAAATCTCTTGAGTCTTAGTAAAACATTTCTCCTGCTTTTGAATATCTCATTGGTCTGATCAGTTTCTTATGTGTGTGTGGTGCCCAGGCAGTGGAGAGATATGGGTTTGTGTTTCCTCTCGCATGACTCCTGGTTGAATTACAGTACTACTGTAACACTATTTCTGTGAAGTCACATTAATAATATATACAACTCTCCCTAATGAGAATATTGGCCTACTTTTGATATCCCATTTACAGGAATATCAACTCAATATGAAACAATTTCCACATAAATCAAACAAATTGCTTGTTATTGCTCTAATTCAGATTTGTTTTTGTTTTTTCCTTTCTATAGTCATAAACTGATGATAAATTATACATTGATGGTGAAAATCTTTCTAGTTATCTATCTGCTTTTTATTCTAAATTTCTCACTGTAATTTGTTTTTAATAACAAATTGAGGTAAAACCATACTTACTGTGAACTTTATGTACATTCATATTTGATGTCACAATGACAAGCTGAATTGTGGCAAATATATTTTCTCACAATATGTGGATGAATGAATAGGTGTCTCTGATGCAGGTAGTTTGTTGAGAAATGGCAGACATTCTTCTACTTGCTGATCATTCAGAGATAATTAAATAAGCCTAACAGTCTAGATATGATTAACAGGTCTGTGTGCTGTGCCAAGGGTTGTATCTGGAAAAATTTACTTGCAGTGATATCAGAATAATCATGTGTTTTGGTTCCTCCATTATCTTCAGACTTCTTTCTGTCTGTGACTGGCAGAATCAAATCCCAGAATTCATCTATATTCCATGTGATGGGCTTGTTTTGAATTCCACACAGAGTCAGATTCTGTACAGGGAGTTTTTTAGCTACGCAGTGGGTGAAACACGATCTATTTTCATACCTGAAGCGTTAGGACAATTCACACTTTGAGAGAAAAGACATTTGCAGTGCAACAAATAAACAACAATTAAGACATACAATTGAACAGCAGAGAGTTTGATTGCAAGAGCCAACGGTGCAACACTTACATTACAATAGCATTAATTACTCTTTATCTATCTATCTATCTATCTATCTTTCTTGGTCTCATTGCTTAGGTACGTAGTCAAACACATCCAAAGTCAAACACGGAAGGAACAAACACTAGGAAAAACCGCTCAGAAATGCCAGACAGAACTAAACAAGACTTTGCACTTAATGAGAGTCCAAACACAGTTTATACAGGGGAGTGGTAATGGACACCTGGTGGTGATTAGTCCTAAGCATGGGATTCTGGGGAATGGAGTTGGAATTGGAAATTGCCCAAAAAAATTCCAGAGTCCTGAGTGGAGTGCCCTCTAAAGGAGTTCATGGGCTCTCCATCTGATGATTGTGACAATAACCAGAAAAACCATTAAAAAATTTGTAATGGTGTCTATTGTAAAAACTGCATCATGCACAATCTATCTATCTGTCTGTCTATTTTTTTGTCTATCTATCTATTTTTCTATTTAGTTAGAGTAAGCAATCGACAATATGGATTACAGTTGCAATTATGGACACTTCTAAATCTGATTGTTTGTCTGCGAATGAGAAATCTCAAGTCGTACATTGGTTTGTATTTTGTGTCTACAGTGTATATACGATGAAGTGCTGTCTTGAGTTTTCCTATTGAACTAGAAAACCAGAGCTGATCCCTTTATTCTTTTAAACACTTACTACCAAGTTTCGATTAAAGGGCTGTTTTATCTCTTCGGGAGGCTTTTTCAGACATGGAGGCCTGTCTCATGGAGGGAGGGTGCTTCAGCAGGATTGGTAAACTGCCTGATTCCCATTGTTCCTATTCTTTAGATAATCTCTCTTTTATGCTTTTGAAAATTGTTCTGAAATAATCTGACAGTCATGAGAGAGGCAAAAGTGTCCAGGCCACCAGGTGATGCCTTTGCATTGAGGGTTTGAAGATAATCCTCAGCTTGTGTTCTCTTCTGTAAAAAAGTTAGCAAACACTGTTTTTTTTCTGATTGCTAAAGTCCAAAGTCCCATGGGTAAGAATATCTTTATGTCTCGCCTGTTTATGGGAGCTGTGATGTTGAATTCATTGCTCCTGCGGAGAGGCATTGCCACAGATAATCCCAGACTTCTAACAAAATGTGGTTCAGTAAAGAAAGGGGGTGACTAAATTCCCTAAATTTGTAAAGTGACTAAAAAAGGAAATGTCTGATGCATAATGAGTCTGTCTGATGAGGTTGGGGTGACATAACACCTTATGAAACAATGGCTTGGGGGTGGAAATGTATCCTTCTGTGAAGTTCAGCAATTGCATCTGATTATTTATTTATTTCTTTGATTGTTTTTCAGGGAGCCTCTAAGCATATTTCTTTGCTCTTGTTAAATAAGATATCTTTGAAGGTCCCCCACAGCTAAACCTTGCCACCATTAACACCTTCTTTCAGACTGGTAAATACTGCAGTGTAATAATTACTCATTTGTCTTAGAAGGTGTCATTACAATGCCAAAGTCACCATTCTAATGTGTTTTAATGACAGTATTTAATAATGTAAGAGGAGTCAGAAATATTGAGTGAATAACATAAAGCATTGAACAATTGTAAAAACCACATTTACAGTACAAGTGGTAAATTCTAACTTTTTGATGCTATGGACCTCCAAATATGATGAGCCATACACAATTAATTACTCATCAATTTGGGCTGAGAATTTACCCCTCAAAAGATCAAATGAAGTTGTTATTGTGTGAAATAAATATAAAATAAAACAAAAAAGGAGCTTACGAAATATTTTGATTCAACAGAATATATTACACAAACATTTAGAACACAAACTTTAAAGCTTTTAGTTTTTAACACAGACAGTTCCAAGTGAGCATGAATGCAATTACACTGCAAATAAAATGGCATAAATAATATTGGAACATTAATATAGGTTATTAGAAAAACAGGATATTAAACGGAACAGAACTCTTGAATTAACACATTAAATTGACAGTCCTAATTAAAATAAAAGAACAAACTAAAATAACATTTGTATTACTTTTCAGAATTGTACGTGTAAGTTCATAATACTAATGAATTAAAATTTTCTCAGGTGCACTTCAAGGCTTGAAATGTACTATCCAAATTAAAGAAAGTCTAAATGTTTCTAATGTGTATCGAGCAGACAGCTTCAAAGATCTGTAGATGATGCGTTGCTTTGGGCTAAAGGTATTATGTGCAACACAAGGATCTTCTCTGGATAATTAATGAAATGACAAATATAGCTAAGAGAGAATTACAGAGAAAAATCCTTCATTTACCTTGCCTCCATTGTATCTCACTGCCTCATTGAACAATGTTTGCAGTGTGTGACTTTATATTGGTTCATAAAGTAATTAAGACAGAGAGCTATGTGGGATGGAAGGAGGTGGGGTGTCAGATACAACACTGGAGTCTCTTCGCGGAACAGACTGAGTCCATTAAATGCGTACATCTACTCCATTGTGAGTGATTTCCATTACCACATCCATGAATTAGAGATGCTCTGATACATCTTGCATTGAACAAACCATATCCATTAGTGAGCTTGAAAGACTTGTTAATGGACAACACTTTATTCAGAGCATGTCTTTCTTATTTTATTGTAAATGGCATTGACTGACAGCAGATTATATAACCCTGTATCACTTCCAGCACACAGAAATGTTAGTCAGCAATGACAACAAATCAGACGGAGCTGTGAGAAAAGAAAGTCGCACCACGGAGACTGTCATGCTCGCATTAGTTCCAAGCACCAAACTCCAAAACATTTACAGCGGCTGGATCAATGTAGTGCTGATACAAAAGTTTCAGAGATTTATGGGCCGCGACATAACAGCATCTACAGACGGAGAGCGAGAGCTAATGTAGAGATGGCAGGAAGTGTCCATCTAACACAATCAGCCTCCCTGTTATTTCTGACACTATACCACAGACTAAAAGGCTACATTAGGCGCCCCTCACCTGCTTCGGAAGTCCAGACTGTGCTAGCTTTAATCAATAGACACAGACCTGCCCACTGGCTTTTGCTTGCAGACATTCCTCATAAGCTTTTCTGGCAGAAAGGCCGGGCCAAAATGCAAGTTGAGGAAATGGAAAAAGGAAGAGAGAATCAGGCAGAGCAGCAGCGATGAGATAATTATAAATGATAAGAAGGGACCAATGGTGAACAGAGTCTCACCAGTATCCATTCCTAAAAGGTGGCGATATCCTCCCGAGGGCCATCTTTGGGCGACGACGCTCTGCGTCATAAAAGGCACAGAGCGCATTGTCCTGATAGCTTGTGTGATGAGCGATGTCCAGGAACAGTCTGGTATGGCCCTCGAAAAATCTTTGCCCCTGCTCCAGGAGGTATTCAGGCCAGATCCACGGGATCCAAGGGATCCATGGGGAAAAGCAAATCACTGTACAAAACACAAAAACAAACGTAGGGGAACACAGTTGAACTTTATTTGTTGTCTTTTTTTTTTTTTTTTGGCCAGGTCTTTTGTCATGACTGTGTCGGAGGGATGAAGCAGAGAAGTGGATCAAAGTGACAGTCTTTAATAAATCCAACACACAGGGTAATTCACACAGTGAATGGCTGGTGACACACAAACATGACGATGTGGATGGGGCATAAATACACTGGGAAACGAGGACAATTAACAAGACACACCTGAACCAATGACCCAACATGAGGGAAAACTAGGTCACGGAGCACATGGGGAGAGAAACACACACAAAGACAGTCCAGGGGCGTGACAAGTATATGCAGCCTTGGTAAGAGACTTATTTTAAAACACTTTTAAAAATCATACCAAATCCAAACTTTTGGATTGGTAGTAAAATAATTAATTGTGAACTATTTTATTAATATTTATATTGATTTATTGACATGTAAGTTTATTTATAATGAAGATTTTTCCTCACGTCAACTGATTTGTCTTTCACAGAGCTCACTGCATACCATTCTGTGATTGCCTTTTCTATACAATTCATGAGAAAATACCCTGAAGGCACTATAAGGTGGGTGGGTGGTGTGGTACTAGTAACACTCAGGGCTGCATGTTAACCAGAAGGTTGCTGGTTTGAACCCTGCAAGATAAAAGTCGTGAGCTATAACAGCTGTTAGCGCTTAACCGCAGGTTACTTCAGAGGGAGTTTACATGTACTGAGCTGAAAGTCGTTAAGATAAAAGTGTTGGCTAAATGACTGCTTACTTACCAGACACTAGAAAGATCTAAAATATTAACGGCCATGTGATAGGCCATTCCTCATCTACAACAACTTGTGAAGCAGGGAGGCTGTTTTCTCTGAGGAGACAATGGAGGAATTGTCTCTTAAGAATGTCCAGTTACACAAATGCTTGTTTTCTGTAGAGGTGGATTTGAATGTTTGTGTACTTAAATCCGAATTCTATTCTCCATGATAAAATATCACTATATTTTATTCCATCTGTTGGGAATAATCATAGCATACATTGAGGTTAATGGGTCAGTGTATATCACACATTTTTACAAAAGGATTTAACTTTTAAGGCATTTTGCATAAACATCAATTATGGTGAAGGCTGTCACATGTCTTTTATGCATGTACTGTAATTGTATAACATTTTTACCATATCTGCCAAAACAAAGAATGTATTTAACATTTTTGATGTTTAATTAATATTTTCCATTACTGTTCCATTTTGTTATGGCACAATAATCTTTTTAATGTCTACAATAGTCTTCTGAAAATACTACAGTAATCTTCTTAATTCCAGGTTTTTATAGTGTTAATTTAAGCCCTATTCTGACTGGATTCGTTTCAGAAGGGTAGATGGAGTAATGTTAATTTACTACAGGTTGTCTGTAATATTAATGGCCAATTTAACTTCTTTTTTTTCACTTTCAGTTTACATGGGATAAGAAATCTCAGTAAAACTACCTGAAGTGGGAGGAGTAACTCAATTACGGCCGACATCTCCCTGTTGTCATGTGTGTGACACATTAAATGAATTAAATTATGATTGGATTCTGTTTGCAATAGGCACTTACCTAAAGCTATAAGAAGTTCCATGCCTCTAACAAGTGCTTTCGACCTTCTTTATGCTCACTACATTGGTTGCCTGTTAGTTTTAGAGTGGATTTAAAAATTTTGCTCCTTGTTTATAAATCTCTGAATGGTTAGCCAATAGTTAATTGTGCTTCATAAATAAACTGTCATTGTCATTTTTTATCTGAATGGTCATATTCAGAAAACAATCAAGGTTTACCACAGACTTGTCCCACCACCTAGAATGCAACTGAATGTTTCTTCAAGCATGGAAAAAATGTGGAAAACTACTTTTAAATAGAATAATTTATGTACATATTTATAGCTGGTCTATTTGTATGGGATTAGTATTACCTGAGGTAATTTTTCCAGACCTTTTTACAGAAGGTAAAAGTTGCCGTAATCTTTACTGACTGTGTCCATAACGATTACGGAGATGGCACATTTGGACGGGACTAAAATCACTGAGATGCTCTGGTAAAAATTACTTTACCCCACCTTTCAATGTAAAACTATTCCCGTCCGAAAAGGGCTTTAGTGTAACATTATGCCCCACTTAAAAGCTCATAAGGTCATCTTGTTTTTAATAACTAGTTATTTTTTCATGGGCAGTAATGGCAGAGATGTTAAATACTCAAACATAAACCTAGACATATTCACTAGATTAAAAAGTCTGAAAATTAGCACTGTCATCCTAATACAGACCATTTCATTTATATCTTCCTAAGACTAATATAACAGATTGTCTGCATTGTGCATATCAGTGTTAATAGCATTCATTTAACTATAAACATTTAGATGTGTTTTTAAACTGTTTATGACTTTGTTGTTCTGATTCAGTGTTCATAATTTGTTGCGTGTAGTTGGAAGTAATCCTCTCTGGGTCCATTGTGTTCACAGGAAGGGACAGATAATCTGTACTCATTGTTTAATCAGTCAAAATGTTCAGTATTACGACAGGTGTCCTGGCTCAGTGCCATTCTGGTGAATTGTCAGTTGGAAATGGGACAGTCCACCCTACCCAAAACAGGGCAATTTTTCTGATCCAATTTTAAATATGTCATTTTGGAAAGAATTATTGAAAATGATGCAAGACTGCATGAAAAAAGTCCTTCTTGTGGTTTAAAATAATGTAGCCCAGTGCTAAAAAGCATTTAAGTTATCTAAGTGCTAAATAATTTAGATTAATTAAGGTTCATAATTATACGTTAGAACTAAAGAAATTATCTTAAAGATATACAAAAATTAGAATTTAGAAGTAAGCTCAAGAAACAAATTTATTGTAGTTCATCTCCATTCTATTCAATTTGGGTAAGTGAAAGGGATTATGGGAGTTGTAGTTTGTTATACAATGCTTGTTTTAATTATGTTTAAATTTATTCTAAGGGTTTTTGTTTAAAGAATTTCATTGGTAAAGTGAAATGTGTAATGTAACATGTAATATTTTGATGTTTAGTAGTTAAAAAAAAGAAAAAAAAAATGTATTATATGAATTTTGTATGCATAGAATGACGTGAGGTTAAAGGTCGACAACCGGGAAAAAGAGAAGAGACTGGATAGCTGAGCACGAAGTTGCATCGAGAACTCGCTCCGTGTTTTAGTGTTTGAACTGTAAAATAGAACGTGACAAATGTTGTATATTTATGTTTGTGCACACAATCGGACTGAATTGTGAACTTGGAAACCGAAGAATTTGTAGTTATTGACCTTTTTCCAAAGCTAACATTTCGCCGCCGAGAGGAAGCCTGTCGTGTGAGTGATTTCCAGTCCATGGACATCGCTGCTGTGTCCCAAACCTAAGTGCATGGACTCCGAAGTGCGGATGTGAAGTGCGATTGCGTCACAGCTTCACGACGTAAGCTGTCCCAAAGTCAGAATGCACACTTCGAAGGGCGCATTTGAAGTGCGAATGCGTCACCGCGGCGCGACAATGGCTGACGAATTTCGAAAGCGACTGCCAATGCGCCCTTCAATTCCCATGAAAATGAAGTGTACATCTATGGACACTTCGCACCCTACCATATCCTAGAATCACTTGCGTGCATATGACGCAGGCGGCAAGGAAGCCGACCGGAAGTTGAAGTCAGCCGGGTGCTGCCATCTTGTAGCAGAACTTCACTTGCGTTAGCATCCAATTGACCTCCCATTCATTTTGGCGTCACTTTGACAGCGAATAACTTTACATCTGAGGCGTTTAAAGACTCCATTAGTCCATTATTTCTTTCTAAAGATACACGACAATGTATAAAGGGCTCCATTACCTTCTATGTTACATTATGGCCCCATAGAAACAGTTTTGGTAAAAATAGGCTAACGATTGCGTCATAACCACTCGACTCTCTGTCGCACAGTAGAGAAATTACCGTACAGACAGGAGGAGAAGCTCGCAGGCAAAAAAGGTTTTTTTTATTTATTTAATTTTTTTACATAAAGCCCATCCATCCATCCATCCATCCATCTTCTACCGCTTATCCGGGGCCGGGTTGCGGGGGCAGCAGTCTAAGCAGAGAACCCCAGACTTCCCTCTCCCTAGACACTTCCTCCAGCTCTTCTGGGGGGACACCGAGGCGTTCCCAGGCCAGCCGGGAGACATAGTCTCTCCAGCGTGTCCTAGGTCTCCCCCGAGGTCTCCTCCCAGTGGGATGCGCCCGGAACACCTTCCCGGGAAGGCGTCCAGGAGGCATCCGGAACAGATGCCCGAGCCACCTCAGCTGACCCCTCTCGATGTGGAGGAGCAGCGGCTCTACTCTGAGCTCCTCCCGGGTGACTGAGCTTCTCACCCTATCTCTAAGGGATCGCCCAGCCACCCTGCGGAGAAAGCACATTTCGGCCGCCTGTATCCGGGATCCTGTCCTTTCGGTCATGACCCAAAGCTCATGACCATAGGTGAGAGTAGGAACGTAGATTGACCGGTAAATCGAGAGCTTCGCCTTGCGGCTCAGCTCTTTCTTCACCACGACAGACCGGTACATCGACCGCATTACTGCAGAAGCTGCACCGATCCGTCTGTCAATCTCCCGTTCCATCCTTCCCTCACTCGTGAACAAGACCCCAAGATACTTAAACTCCTCCACTTGAGGCAGGAACTCTCCACCAACCTGAAGTGGGCAAGCCACCCTTTTCCGACTGAGGACCATGGCCTCGGATTTGGAGGTGCTGATTCTCATCCCAGCCGCTTCACACTCGGTTGCAAACCGTCCCAGTGCATGCTGAAGGTCCTGGCTTGATGAGGCCAACACGACGAGTCCAACATGCACCGGGAACAAGTCTGACTTACGGCTGGCAATACGAACCAAGCTCCTGCTCCGGTCGTACAGGGACCGGATAGCCCTTAGCAAAGGGCCCCAGACCCCATACTCCCGGAGCACCCTCCACAGGCCGCCGCGAGGGACATAGTCGAATGCCTTCTCCAAATCCACAAAGCACATGTGGACTGGTTGGGCAAACTCCCATGAACCCTCCAGCACCCTGTAGAGGGTATAGAGCTGGTCCAGTGTTCCACGGCCTGGACGAAAACCACACTGTTCCTCCTGAATCCGAGGTTCTACTATCGGCCGGATTCTCCTCTCCAGTACCCTGGCATAGACTTTCCCAGGGAGGCTGAGAAGTGTGATCCCCCTGTAGTTGGAACACACCCTCCGGTCCCCCTTCTTAAAAAGAGGGACCACCACCCCGGTCTGCCATCCCAGAGGCACCGTCCCCGACTGCCACGCGATGCTGCAGAGGCGTGTCAGCCAAGACAGCCCCACAACATCCAGAGACTTGATGTACTCAGGGCGGATCTCATCCACCCCCGGTGCCTTGCCACCGAGGAGTTTCTTAACTACCTCGGTGACTTCAGCTTGGGTGATGGACGAGTCCACATCTGAGCCCTCAGCCTCTGCTTCCTCAATGGAAGACGTGACAGCGGGATTGAGGAGATCCTCGAAGTATTCCTTCCACCGTCCAACGACATCCCAAGTTGAGGTCAACAGCTCCCCACCTCTACTGTAAACAGTGTTGGTAGGGCACTGCTTCCCTCTCCTGAGGCGCCGGACGGTTTGCCAGAATCTCTTCGAGGCTGACCGATAGTCCTTCTCCATGGCCTCACCGAACTCCTCCCAGGCCCGAGTTTTTGCCTCCACAACCACCCGGGCTGTAGTCCGCTTGGCCTGCCGGTACCTGTCAGCTGCCTCTGGAGTCCCACAAGCCAACCAGGCCCGATAGGACTCCTTCTTCAGCTTGACGGCATCCCTTACTTCCGGTGTCCACCACCGGGTTCGGGGATTGCCGCCTCGACAGGCACAAGAAACCTTAGAGCCACAGCTCCGAGCGGCCGCTTCGACAATGGAGGTGGAGAACATGGTCCACTCTGACTCAATATCTCCAGCCTCCCTCGGGATCCCGTCGAAGCTCTGCCGGAGGTGGGAGTTGAAGATCTCTCTGACAGGAGACTCGGCCAAACGTTCCCAGCAGACCCTCACAGTACGTTTGGGTCTGCCGAGTCTGTCCAGCTTCCTCCCCCGCCATCGGATCCAACTCACAACCAGGTGGTGATCGGTTGACAGCTCCGCCCCTCTCTTCACCCGAGTGTCCAAGACATACGGCCGGAGGTCGGATCAAACGACCACAAAGTCGATCATCGACCTACGGCCTAGGGTGTCCTGGTGCCACGTGTACTGATGGACACCCTTATGCTTGAACATGGTGTTCGTTATGGACAAGCTGTAACTAGCACAGAAGTCCAATAACTGAACACCGCTCGGGTTCAGATCAGGGGGGCCGTTCCTCCCAATCACGCCCCTCCAGGTGTCACTGTCGTTGCCCACGTGGGCATTGAAGTCCCCCAGTAAAATGACGGAGTCCCCAGTCGGAGCACTTTCCAGCACCCCTCCCAGAGACTCCAAGAAGGCTGGGTACTCTGCACTGCCGTTCGGCCCGTAGGCACAAACGACAGTGAGAGACCTATCCCCGACCCGAAGGCGCAGGGAAGCGACCCTCTCGTTCACCGGGGTAAACTCCAACACATGGCAGCTGAGCTGGGGGGCTATAAGTAAACCCACACCAGCCCGCCGCCTCTCACCATGGGCAACTCCAGAGTGGTGAAGAGTCCATCCTCTCTCGAGGAGTGTGGTTCCAGAGCCCAAGCTGTGCGTAGAGGTGAGTCCGACTATCGCTAGTCGGAACCTCTCTACCTCACGCACAATCTCGGGCTCCTTCCCCGCCAGTGAGGTGACTTTCCACGTCCCTAGAGCTAGTTTCCGTGTCCAGGGATCGGGCTGTCGAGGCCCCCGCCTTCGACTGCCACCCGATTGTCTAAGCACCGGCCCCTTACGGTCCCTCCTGTAGGTGGTGAGCCCACGGGAAGGCGGCCCCACGTCGCTCCTTCGGGCTGAGCCCGGCCGGACCCCGTGGGGGGAGGCCCGGCCACCAGGCGCTCGCATATGAGCCCCAACCCCGGGCCTGGCTCCAGGGTGGGGCCCCGGCTGCGCAATACCGGGCGACGTGACGGTCCTTTGATTTATTCTTCTCATAAGGGGGTTCTGAACCGCTCTTAGTCTGACCCGTCGCCTAGGACCTGTTTGCCTTGGGAGACCCTACCAGGGCATATAGCCCCGGACAACATAGCTCCTAGGGTCATTCGGGGACTCAAACCCCTCCACCACATTAAGGTGGCAGTTCAAGGAGGGGCATACATAAAGCCCACAAACAATAATACAGCCACTATATAAGACAATGGTCTTTCTCTTTGTTGTGTTTTTGAAGTGCTGTCATGCAAGAGATGTCTACAAATGTTTTGACCAAACTTTAGCACTGCAGTATTTTGTATGCATGTCCTGCTGTGTCATATTTTCTATTCTTAAGATTACAAACCTGTCTTTATATTTTTCATAGGTGTTTCCATTTTCTCTCGTTTTTTTACTATTCTGGTGCGAGTGAGCCTGCTGGGAAAGACTTAAAAATACAAAGTTAATCGTACATTTTCTTTTCTTTCCTTTTCTATTTTTTTTTTTTTTTTTGCTGAAATTCATTGTGCTGTTGTTGTTAACAGGTATGGTTTATTTGCTAAAGTGTTCTGGGACAGGTGAAGGAGTGAGTGGAGCTGTTCAGGGAGGACATCAAACTACAGAGAATGAAAGAAGAGAGCAAGTTTTCTCTTCTTAAGAGAATGCTTAACACATACATACTTCATTAGCCAAGAGATAACAGTAGGAAAAAATGGGTATATTACAGTCTTTTTTTTTAAATATCATATTGTCAATGGAAAAACCTAATTTCTCTAGTTTATTTTTGTGATGCAAGTTAAAAATGACATGCATAAGTTGTATACATTTTTCTTCTTTAGTGTGTAATTTATTCATAAATAAACTTTCTGTACTTTCTGTACATTTTGTATTTTTGTTTTTCATATTCACGTGTTAATAAAAGAGAAGTACTCATGTACATTGTAATTTTTTTTAATGCAGCTTATTTATTTTTTTCACAAAACATTCTTTTATGCATTTATTTTTTTTGTCCTGTAAATATTTTCTTACACATTAAAACAAATTGTTCTATACATAACTGAAAGTACTTTTTACAACCATTTACAGCATAGTTTAGGTTTAACATCAGAAAAACAACATCAGTTTGAGCCCAGCGCTGCCTCCATGTGTTCTGGGGTCTTCAGGAGGTGAGTCTCTTGGTGAATGGCCAGCACCTTCTCAGAGACTCGAAGGACAATGGGGTGACAGTGGAACGAGGCACATGTCAAACACTTTGGAGACCATCTTTATGATGTACCACTGGCAGACAGATCAGAAACACCAGGGTCTGGATTGTGGCCCTTCTCAGAAGATCCATCAGCTCTGTCAGGGCCTCGCTGCTCAGAACAAAACCATTAAACACCTGTCCAGCGCTGGCACATTGAGCTTTATCCTGCAGTACAGGGGTCTGGTATGATTTAGGGAAGGAAACGAGAAATTGTTTAGAGCTATGACAACGTAATTAGTACAAGAAATATTGCAATACTTTAGTAGACTATAATAACTACTAATACCATATTGGGGAAAAACTATTGGTTGTCATATTTAAAACCTTTGCTAAAGGGATAGTTCACCCAAAAATAAAAAATTCTAAACCTGGAACAACTTAAGGGTGAGTAAATGATTACAGAATTTTCATTTTTGGCTGAACTGTCCTTTAAGTAAAAGTATTATCTTGCATACTCTAATACACTTAAGGTATTGAGAGTAAAACTGTTGGGTAGTTTAATCTACAACAATGCATCATGTTGTAAAAGACCATATTTTTGTAGTGCTGCTGTCCTGTGAGAAAAAAAAAAAAAACGTAGTACTTTATATTTGTACGAGTATACTTAACGAATGTACTTTCTTACAGTTTTAAAAATGAAAGTAACAACATTTATTGTGAGAATATTAATACATTATTATAACTATATGAAAGACTGCCCCTGCAGGACTCTGACCGGTCAAACAGAGCACTATTAGCTGTCACAGATGCCACTGAACATTAAGCCGTACTATGCTAAAAAAAAAAAAAGATAAACAGTTTACTACATTTTATTTTCATGGTTAACTGCCTTAAAAAATCTGGGTTGCAAACCTGTCTATATATGATCACCTTGGTCAAGACAATAAACTACATAAAATCGCACCTTTGTAAGATATCAGACAGCATTTTAACAGATGTGTGTTCGTGTATTTTGTAGTTTTTCATATGTATCATTCCATTATTCAAGTAAGTTCCAAGCCAGTACCTGCATTTAAAGTTGTAATCAAACAAAGGACACAGCAAACCAGTGTAATTTGCCTGGCCTCGGTCTTGGCTAAGCCTTAGGTACATCACCTTCTCCACTTTGACATAAAACAAAAGCAAAAACGAGCAGTTCTGGCTCCACCTCTCCTGACAGGATTGTCCTCTCGTCAGCTCTCCTCTCGCGCCGTTGCTATGCGACAGAGCGGTAATCGGAAACACCAGGTGGTGGAATTAGGAAATCCTGCAAAGGCGGAGCATCACACGCACTTCGGAGGGCCCTTCGTGCACTTCGGAGACCTGGACTTAGAAGTCCGTGGCCTTATGTGTGTACACTCAACTTTGGGACACAGCTCATATGTGAGAGACTGCCTGCCTGTGACGGTGCGGTAATTTGACGGACGAACTATCATTTGGGATTAAGGTATCTTTAATTGTTTTTTTTTCTTGCTCCAAAGAGAGTGAAGGGGTCATTTTGTTTATTGGCCACGCCGAACACAAGCGACGCTCCAGGCCTGCAACGGTTAATTGTTATGTTTTAGCTCTTTTGCCGGCTAGGACTGGGGTGGGTGAATCACGTGTAGTGTGTGTGTGTGCGTGCGTGGCCCGCGTGTATGTTTCATGTTGACGTGTTATGTACTGTATTTTAGCCCAGGGCCGTTTGAAGGAATTTGGGGCCCCCAAGCAAAATGGACATAGAGGCCCCCCGACCCCCACGCACGCAAAGCCTACAGGAACCACAGCATAGCCATACAGTTTAAGTTCAACCTCACTTTATATAAATAGAAAAGGTTTACAGTGCAAATACTGCTTGAAAAAATAGTTTGGTGGGAATTCAATAGTGATTTGCACTGGGTTTTTTTTCTAATAATATGACCGCACACACTTATCAGTTTAAACTCTGGGCTGTGCAGGATATCAGCTATAATTATAGAGCTTGTGGTACCTTGTGCTATATAGCAGCTCA
The DNA here is from genome assembly GCF_963082965.1 of Carassius carassius. NCBI lineage: Eukaryota > Metazoa > Chordata > Actinopteri > Cypriniformes > Cyprinidae > Carassius > Carassius carassius. The sequence goes on from NC_081794.1 coordinate 14,962,795, forward strand.
GGGGTGCGTTTCCCAAAACCATAGTTAACTAAGTTAGAGAAATTCACTCTACCTTCATCAGTGGAGGTATCCTTAGGAAGAGCCTGAGGGCTGAGAAATTTAATCAAAGCACCTTGAGGGAAGTCGTTCAGAGAGGTGGACTACAACCTGCACAAGTTGACCGGGTGAGAATTGAGCAACGTCTTCATGGTGCTGTAGAGTCCGACTTGATGTTGCTGAAGTTACAGCTGAGAGAGAGAAAAGAGTCCCCGCTTACTTTCTTGAAACTACTGAACGAGATTCGGGAGGAGGAGGAAAATGAAGCCGCCCGGTGTAAGCTTGATGCAACGGTGAAACCTGTGATCCCAAAAGTGTCGCCACCGCCAAAACCCACTGAAATTCAAGCATTGAAAGCTGAGGTCAAGGAGCTGCGTGCCAAGCTTGAAGAGTCATGCAAGGCACCAGAATCACCTTAAGCCCCAGAACAGAAAGCAAAGATGACTTCTGAGAGTGCTGAAGCAAGAATAGACTCTGAAGTACAGAGCTTGAAAACTCAAGTCCAGCAACTGCAAAAACAGCTGACTGTAATGAAAGTCGAGGGCAGTGCAACCCCAAGAAGAACGACATTTCAGCGACAAGCTGTGAGCTCTTATGAGAGAAACAGGCCCTCAGTCAGCCGTGATGATTTCTTTTGTTACCGATGTGGTGGCGATGGGCACATTGCCAGCCAGTGTCAAGAATCAGAACCCCCCCCCCCACCCCCCGAAAGTGATCAGAAAGCTGCTCCGTGCACTAAAGAGAGCCAAGGGTGGGAAGAGTGAGGCGATTCCACATCCGACTGTGAGCAGAGATGCTCACTGCAAGAAGAGCCATGTTCGTAAACCTGCTCAAAGCAACCTTCCTAGTGGTTTGCTAGGTCCCGCCTCCACTATTTGCGTTAAGATCAATGGCCATTCATGTAATGCCTTATTGGACAGTGGATCTCAAGTCACAATAATATTTGACAAGTGGCAAAAGAAATACTTGCCCAATGTTCCCATCCACCCCATCACTGGTCTTTCGATATGGGGTTTGAGCTCCTCCAGCTACCCATATCAAGGCTACATAGTAGTAGATGTGGAGTTTCCAGCCACACTTACAGGAGTGAGTGAGTCTATCTCAGTGTTAGCATTAGTTTGTCCCGAGTCAAGTGGTAATTGTAAAAGTAATTGTCCGAAAGAAGAACGGAAGTGTTCGCATGTGCATTGATTATCGCACGTTGAACAACAGAACAATCCCTGACCAATACACCACTCCACGGATTGACGATGCCTTGGATTGCCTGTCCGGCAGTAGCTGGTTTTTTTGTGCTAGACCTTCGGAGTGGGTACTACCAGATACCTATGTCTGAAGAAGACGGGAAAAAAACAGCTTTCATATGTCCCCTAGGGTTCTATGAATTTCAACGGATGCCCCAAGGCATAACTGGAGCCCCGGCAACCTTTCAACGGTTGATGGAGAGAGCTGTGGTAGATATGCATCTGCTCCAGGTGATTGTCTATTTAGATGACATCATTGTATTCGGACGAACCTTAGAGGAGCATGAAGACCGACTACTGAAAGTGCTTGACAGACTTGAAGAGTGCGGTCTGAAGATATCCCTTGACAAGTGCCAGTTTTGTCAGCCACAAATAAGGTATGTTGGGCACATAGTTTCTGCACTAGGAATAGCCACCGTGCTGTCAAGAACTGGAAGTTGCCTACAGATCTGAGATCTTTAAGATCGTTTCTCGGATTCTGCGGATACTACCGAAGGTTTGTCAAGAACTACTCAGCCATAGTTCGACCACTCACTGAGCTCACAAAGGGCTACCCTCCTAAAAACAGGCGCAAGGCTGGTCAAGAGAAGAAGCATTATTTCAAAGAGGGAGAGCCTTTTGGGGAGCGCTGGGACGAAAGAGTGCACTAAGGCATTTCATAACATCATTCACTGCCTTACTCATGGCCCAGTGCTAGCATTTGCTCACCCATCAAAACCATATGTACTCCATGTAGATGCAAGTCTGGATGGTTTAGGCACCGTTCTCAATCAAGAATATCCTGATGGTCTGAGGCCTGTTGCTTTTGCAAGCCGCAAACTCTGTGTCCCTGAGCAGCGATATCCCATTCATCAATTGGAATTTCTCGCATTGAAATGGGTGATCGTGGACAAGTTTCATGATTATCTTTATGGGGCTAAGTTCACAGTGAGAACAGATAATAACCCACTCACATACGTCCTAACAATGGCCAAGCTCAATGCAACTGGACATAGGTGGTTGTCAGCTCTTGCCACCTACGATTTCAAAGTCCAATACAGACCAGGTCGACACAGTATTTATGCTGTTCTGCTCTCCCGTCAGTTACCATCCACTGAAATGTCACCTGACTGGGATGAGATATCTTCCCCTGAGGTTAAAGCCATCTGCCAAATAACCACTCCATACCTGAAAACTGAGTCAAGCAGACTTATAGATCAATTAGGAGCCAAATCCAAGAGTGCTCCTAGCGTCTATGCCTGTCCGACACAATTGGAGATAAGCAACTTAGAACAATTAAGCCACCATGAGTTGAGAAGTGCACAAGAACAAGATTCAGTCATAGGTGCAGTAAAGAAAGCAGTCGAGACTGGCCAGCTTCAGTCTATGGCCAAGAATCAAGATCCAAGCACAGTGCTTCTGCAAAGACAAAGTCCCAAGCTGATTGTGAAGAATCACCTTCTCTTCAGAGTGGTGAACAAACAGTCTGGAGACAAAAGACAACAGTTAGTCTTACCTAAGAAATACCGTCCTGCACTCCCTACACGATGACACTGGACACCTTGGAGTTGAACGAATGACTGAACTTCTGAAGGAACGATTTTACTGGCCAAGAATGACCACTGAAATTTAGAGTTACGTCAAGAACTGTGTGAGATGCATCGCAAGGAAGTCAATTCCACAACGAGCTGCTCCATTGAGTCAAATCACGAGTACAGGTCCACTTGACCTAGTTTGTATAGACTTCTTGTTTATTGAGCCAGACTCCCGAGGGTTTTGCAAATGTGTTGGTCGTAACAGATCATTTCACCCGCTACGCCCAAGCTTTCCTGTGCAAAGATCAAAAAGCTATGATTGTAGCCAAGACCCTGTTTGAGAAATTCTTTGTGCATTATGGATTACCTTCACGAATCCATTCCGATCAGGGAAGAGACTTCGAAAGTCACCTTATCAAAGACCTTTGTGTGATGTTGGGCATTCGTAAGTCTCGAACCTCACCTTACCATCCGCAAGGTGATGCACAACCAGAAAGGTTCAACAGGACGCTACTGTCAATGCTACTGTCAACGCTTCACAAAAGAACCATGATAGAAACAAGAAAAACTTTGACAGAAGAGTGAGACATCATACTCTGGAGCAAGGAGACAGAGTGTTGATAAAAAATCTGGGATTTACAGGTAAACACAAGTTACAGGATAAGTGGAATGCATTGCCATACATTGTCGTGAAGAAATTGGCAGACTTACCTGTTTACAGATTGAAACCTGAAAGAGGAATGGGAGGTATACGGACACTTCATAGAGACCGCCTGTTACCCATAGGAGAGTCTGTGAGGTTGCAGACCCCCGAAGAGAGCAAACAGACTACTCATCGCCCTATGACCAGAACCCAAACAGATCAGAAGCGGGTAAGAAAGGAATCAAGGAAGGAGGAAGTCAGAGAAATGAATGCTAAAGATGGATTTGAAGAGTCCTCATCTGATGAGGAATATGATGTGTTGTATTTCCCTCTGAGAGATGATGTGAGCGAACTGTTAAGATCGATACCTTCCATTGTTCCTGAGAGAGAAATCTTACCTGAGAGTACCCCAGTGTCTGATAACTTGGAGCAAAGCCATGCTCAAGAAGTTGGAGAAGCTGGAGAAACCCTTGTGGATGATAAAGCAGGAAGTAGTCTACAACCACAACCAGACCTTGTGGATGCCTCAGAGTCAGAAGGGGGAGAACATCCTGCTGAGGTGAAGGGGTTGAAGATGAAGTGCTTGTGAACTTACCTGTGAAACCCGTCCTAAAAGACAGGTAAAACCTGTGACACACTTTACGTATGATGAGCCTGGGAAGCCAGTTTATAAGCCCCTTACTGTGGTTCCCATAAGTCAAGAGCCTGAAAAGAGGAAGTGCAAAACACTTTGGTGTCATCCCATGGCCCAATGTTTTAGATGCTCTCTTGCTAATCCTTGCCCTGAAAGAAGAGGACTTATTCATGTCTAAATGAAGAAGGGGGAGAGTGTAGCCCAGTGCTAAAAAGCATTTAAGTTATCTAAGTGCTAAAAAATTTAGATTAAGGTTCATAATTATACGTTAGAACTAAAGAAATTATCTTAAAGGTATACAAAAATTAGAATGTAGAAGTAAGCTCAAGAAACAAATTGATTGTAGTTCATCTCCATTCTATTCAATTTGGGTAAGTGAAAGGGATTATGGGAGTTGTAGTTTGTTATACAATTGTTTTTTTTAAGTATGTGTTTAAATTTATTCTAAGGGTTTTTGTTTAATGTAACATGTAATATTTTGATGTTTGGTAGTAAAAAAAAAGAGAATTTTTTTTTTATTATATGACTTTTGTATGCATGGAATGATGTGAGGTGAAAATTCGACAACCGGGAAAAAGGGAAGTGAGACTGGATAGCTGAGCAGAAGTTGCATCGAGAACTCGCTCCGTGTTTTAGCGTTTGAACTGTAAAATAGAACGTGACAAACGTTGTATATTTGCCAGTTAGACTTTGGTTATGTTTGTGCACACAATCTGACTGAATTGTGAACTTGGAAACTGAAGACTGTGTAGTTATTTACATTTTGCCAAAGCTAACATTTCGCCGCCGAGAGGAAGCCTGTCTTGTGAGTGATTTCCAGTCCATGGACATCGCGTGTGAAAGACTGCCTGCCTGCGACGGTGCGGTAAATGACGGACAAACTATCATTTGGGATTAAGGTATCTTTAACTGTTTTTTTTCCTTGCTCCAAAGGGAGTGAAGGGGTCATTTTGTTTATTGGCCACGCCGAACACAAGCGACGCTCCAGGCCTGCAATGGTTAATTGTTATGTTTTAGCTCCTTTGCAGGCTAGGACGGGTGAATCACGTGTAGTGTGTGTGTGTGTATTTAGTGTAAGATATCATTGGGTAATAGATTTAATATGTAAATGATATTTCATGTGAATATGGTTTAAGTCAGTTACACAAAAGTAAGTACACAGGGTTGTGGTTTAAAAGTTTATTAGTTATTCAAAGCACATGTAAAGTTACACAAATAGACAGTTAAACAGGTCGTCAGCAAAAATTCTATATATTATATACATTTTACTGGGATTAATTTAAGAACCCAGGAACGCCCTTTAGTACCAGGAGATAGGCCTAGGGGGCACTACAATAATATACTACATAAAGTGCTCTTGAGCGATCATTCATTTATATTTGAGCCATTTGTGTTGTAGTGTGTCACTTGAAGTCTTCAGAACGTAAATAATGTGGACTAATGTACATCACACTTTAATGGAGATATTATAGATAGACCATTGTGCTTCTCGTTTTTTCTGAGACCAAATGGTGTGTGGGTGAAGCACATTTTAGTTCGTAGGTGTTGTATTTCTCTAAAAAGCTATGAGCATCAGGAGTCCAGCAGAGTTAAGTAATTTATTTGTGCAAGGAAGTTGAACACAGTTTCCATGGAGTCTATAGTGCTTACAGCGAATCTCCAAGCTTTTATGAAGAAACTTTCAAATTGGCATATTAAAATAATGTTCAGAAAGGAACATGCTATGACCATACTATTCAGTATCCAGACTTGTACAGTACAACAGAACTATGGGGAGTCTTATTTACCTTGCTCTTCTGAGATTAAACAGCTTCATAATGAAAAGTTTTTACCCTTTAGTTGTACAAGGATTGCTCATACAACCCGAATTCCGAAAAAGTTGGGACGTTTTTTAAATTTTAATAAAAGGAAAACTAAAAGACTTTCAAATCACATGAGCCAATATTTTATTCACAATAGAACATAGATAACATAGCAAATGTTTAAACTGAGAAAGTTTACAATTTTATGCATAAAATGAGCTCATTTCAATTTTGATTTCTGCTACAGGTCTCAAAATAGTTGGGACGGGGCATGTTTACCATGGTGTAGCATCTCCTTTTCTTTTCAAAACAGTTTGAAGACGTCTGGGCATTGAGGCTATGAGTTGCTGGAGTTTTGCTGTTGGAATTTGGTCCCATTCTTGCCTTATATAGATTTCCAGCTGCTGAAGAGTTCGTGGTCGTCTTTGACTTATTTTTCGTTTAATGATGCGCCAAATGTTCTCTATAGGTGAAAGATCTGGACTGCAGGCAGGCCAGGTTAGCACCCGGACTCTTCTACGACGAAGCCATGCTGTTGTTATAGCTGCAGTATGTGGTTTTGCATTGTCCTGCTGAAATAAACAAGGCCTTCCCTGAAATAGACGTTGTTTGGAGGGAAGCATATGTTGCTCTAAAACCTTTATATACCTTTCAGCATTCACAGAGCCTTCCAAAACATGCAAGCTGCCCATACCGTATGCACTTATGCACCCCCATACCATCAGAGATGCTGGCTTTTGAACTGAACGCTGATAACATGCTGGAAGGTCTCCCTCCTCTTTAGCCCGGGGGACACGGCGTCCGTGATTTCCAACAAGAATGTCAAATTTGCTGATGGCACGGCGGATTGTGTTTACCGACAGTGGTTTCTGAAAGTATTCCTGGGCCCATTTAGTAATGTCATTGACACAATCATGCCGATGAGTGATGCAGTGTCGTCTGACAGCCCGAAGACCACGGGCATCCAATAAAGGTCTCCGGCCTTGTCCCTTACGCACAGAGATTTCTCCAGTTTCTCTGAATCTTTTGATGATGTTATGCACTGTAGATTATGAGATTTGCAAAGCCTTTGCAATTTGACGTTGAGGCACATTGTTTTTAAAGTTTTCCACAATTTTTTTACGCAGTCTTTCACAGATTGGAGAGCCTCTGCCCATCTTTACTTCTGAGAGACTCTGCTTCTCTAAGACAAAGCTTTTATAGCTAATCATGTTACAGACCTGATATCAATTAACATAATTAATCACTAGATGTTCTCCCAGCTGAATCTTTTCAAAACTGCTTGCTTTTTTAGCCATTTGTTGCCCCCGTGCCAACTTTTTTGAGACCTGTAGCAGGCATTAAATTTTAAATGAGCTAATTAAGTGGATAAAAGTGTAAAATTTCTCAGTTTAAACATTTGCTACGTTATCTATGTTCTATTGTGAATAAAATATTGGCTCATGTGATTTGAAATTCCTTTAGTTTTCATTTTATTAAAATTTAAAAAACGTCACAACTTTTCCGGAATTCGGGTTGTTTAATTAAATACAAAATGTAATTAATAAAAAATGTATTTAATTCATAAAAAAATGTATTTGAAACTTGTAAGGCATATGGCGTTAAACAAAGGTTTATTAAATTAGTCAAAGAAATATATAATCCACCTGAATGCAAGAGTTAGGCCCAATGGAGTTCTTTCAGATAAATTTTCATTAATGAGGAGGAGAAGACAAGGGGATCCCTTATCACCTTAGTTATTTGCTTTATGTATAGAGCCATTAGTGCAGAGTATATAAGTGAATTATTTAATAAAAGGTCTTAAAATTGAAGATGAGGAATATAAACTTGCATTGTATGCGGATGATGTGATTTTGTCACAGTGTCTGGGTTGTGTCCCTGGGTTTCCACTAGATGTCCCCCTTTCTCACGGTGTCTGTCACCTTATCACTTCCTGTTCCCTTATTTGGTCACCTTCCTCCTTGTTGAGTAATTGATTGTTCCCCACCTGTCTCCTGTTCCCTCATTATCCTTCTGTGTATTTATACCCGGTCTGTCTGAGTCTGTGTTACGGAGTCCTTGTTTAATGTTAATGTTAATTCATGTCCGTCGCCTTGCCTTGCCTTGCCTGGCCTTGTCTTGTCTTCGTGTTTTGTTTATGTTTGGATTTGTTGGATATCGACCCCTGCCTGGACTGTTTATTCTTTGGATTGCCCCTTTAATAAATGACTTACCTGCAATTGGTTCTATCTCCGTGCCTCATTGGATCCCGAACGTGACAGAAGGACTCCGTAACACAGACTCAGACAGACCGGGTATAAATACACAGAAGGATAATGAGGGAACAGGAGACAGGTGGGGAACAATCAATTACTCAACAAGGAGGAAGGTGACCAAATAAGGGAACAGGAAGTGATAAGGTGACAGACACCGTGAGAAAGGGGGACATCTAGTGGAAACCCAGGGACACAACCCAGACACTGTGACAGATTTTGGTTTTAACAGATGTAGAAACATCATTACCCTCAGTGTTAAAAGAGATGGAGTTATACTGAATTATGTCAGTATTTAAATTTAACTTTAATAAGACAGAAGTTATGGAAATCGGGGATAAACTACAAGAGGGTTTTAAAGAGAAGTATGATATTAAATGTAACCAAACAGAGGTAAGGTACTAGGGATAATTCCAAATTATGTAGAACACTTATATAAAAGTGTAATAATGATACTTTAGAAACTACTATAAAAGGAACAATTTTAAAAGGAGGAAAATATCATTATCTTTGTTTGAAAAAAAAAAAAAATTTTGTTTCAAAATCTACGAGTATATACAGTCGTGGCCAAAAGTTTTGAGAATTACATAAATATTAGTTTTCAAAAAGTTTGCTGCTAAACTGCTTTTAGATCTTTGTTTCAGTTGTTTCTGTGATGTACTGAAATATAATTACAAGCACTTCATACGTTTCAAAGGCTTTTATCAACAATTACATGACATTTATGCAAAGAGTCAGTATTTGCAGTGTTGGCCCTTCTTTTTCAGGACCTCTGCAATTCGACTGGGCATGCTCTCAATCAACTTCTGGGCCAAATCCTGACTGATAGCAACCCATTTTTTCATAATCACTTCTTGGAGTTTATCAGAATTAGTGGGTTTTTGTTTGTCCACCCGCCTCTTGAGGGTTGACCACAAGTTCCCAATGGGATTAAGATCTGGGGAGTGTCCAGGCCATGGACCCAAAATTTCAACATTCTGGCCCCCGAGCCACTTAGTTATCAATTTTTCCTTATGGCACGGTGCTCCATCGTGCTGGAAAATGCATTGTTCTTCACCAAACTGTTGTTGGATTGTTGGAAGAAGTTGCTGTTGGAGGGTGTTTTGGTACCATTCTTTATTCATGGCTGTGTTTTTGGGCAGAATTGTGAGTGAGCCCACTCCCTTGGATGAGAAGCAACCCCACACATGAATGGTGTCAGGATGATTTACTGTTGGCATGACACAGGACTGATGGTAGCGCTCACCTTTTCTTCTCCGGACAAGCCTTTTTCCAGATGCCCCAAACAATCGGAAAGGGGCTTCATTGGAGAATATGATTTTGCCCCAGTCCTCAGCAGTCCATTCACTATTCTTTCTGCAGAAGATCAATCTGTCCCTGATGTTTTTTTTGGAGAGAAGTAGCTTCTTTGCTGCCCTTGACACCAGGCCATCTTCCAAAAGTCTTCACCTCACTGTGCGTGCAGATGCGCTCACACCTGTCTGCTGCCATTCCTGAGCAAGCTCTGCACTGGTGGCACTCCGATCCCGCAGCTGAATCCTCTTTAGGAGGCGATCCTGGCACTTGCTGGACTTTCTTGGATGCCCTGAAGCCTTCTTTACAAGAATTGAACCTCTTTCCTTGAAGTTCTTGATGATCCTATAAATTTAGGTGCAATCTTAGTAGCCACAATATCCTTACCTGTGAAGCCATTTCTATGCAACGCAATGATGGCTGCACGCGTTTCTTTGCAGGTCACCATGGTTAACAATGGAAGAACAATGATTTCAAGCATCACCCTCCTTTTAACATGTCAAGTCTGCCATTCTAACCCAATCAGCCTGACATAATGATCTCCAGCCTTGTGCTCCTCAACATTCTCACCTGAGTTAACAAGACGATTACTGAAATGATCTCAGCAGGTCCTTTAATGACAGCAATGAAATGCAGTGGAAAGGTTTTTTTGGGATTAAGTTAATTTTCATGACAAAGAAGGACTATGCAATTCATCTGATCACTCTTCATAACATTCTGGAGTATATGCAAATTGCTATTATAAAATCTTAAGCAGCAACTTTTCCAATTTCCAATATTTATGTAATTCTCAAAACTTTTGGGCACGACTATATGTATATGTATGTGTGTGTGTTTTATAATATAATTTAATAATTATGAAAATGAAGAGAAAAACCTCAAACTTTTGAATGCTTTCACTGGTAAATTATTTCAAGCAAACAATTAGTTTTTTGAATATGTCATGATGAATGATCAATTCCAGTTTAGATAGCATAGTGGGATTTTCAATAAATCAAGTGATCCACTTTGTAGGGTTGGGGTGGCATTTGGGGCGATTAAAAGCAAAAATAGCTATAGCCATAGCTGTGATTTAGGACAATCAACATCTGAACATCAGCCAACCGTGTAATTGAGTACCACATGCTTTACCTCTGGTTAGTGTCACCTAGCTCTAAAACAAAAATCACATAAAACAAATGAGCCATTTGTGTAGATGACACAATTCCCATTAGTGCTGTTAATCTGACGGGTATTAGGGCCACAAGAGGTATTTTTAAACACATTGTAATTTGTTGATTGTTGGAAGAGTCGTGATTTATTAAAAGCTTTTTCATAAACACTACAAACACAGCTACTCCAGGGAGGGTGAACAAACAGACTGGCCATCACTCTAAAGACCCGCAATGCAGTGTATTTAAAAGTTTAAAGATAATTATGATTTTGCTATGTAAAAAAAGTAAAGTTTATCTACAGTACAAGTCAATGAGGTCGAGAAGTGCAATTAAGAATATAAACTTCTTGTGCCTTGAGATTAATTTTGCCACTCTCTCTTCAGAGGAAGAAAAATTACTTTCATTATATCATTTAATTCTTAATATCTGTCAACCCAAGAGAGCTGTCCCTACAAATTCCACCTGCACTTTTATTATTGAAAGCATAACAAATAGCAACAGTGCACTATATATTTTTTCATTTTCAGTCTGGTCACGTATGTCTTGTTTATAACTTCCTCTCTGGCAAATAGGCATGGTCAAATGAATGCAAATACATCCCATTATTGTGAGTAACATGGGAGATGGGGAGCTAAGAGTGAGTGACACATAAGGTCTTGGGTTTGCTGAGAAAATATTAAACAAAATGAAACACGATGGAGTCATTTTGGAGACTTGTAAAGTAAGTTTAAATAAACATGAAAAACTAATTTTGTTTCACCTCTTCCCCTGATGTACCTGGAAAGCACCTGGAAATGTAAACAAGATATTTTGAAGAATATTTCAACTGTTTTTGTCCATGCAATGACAGCAAATTCACTTATTTTATGGACTGAGAGCTTTTTTTTAAATATTTTCATTTAGTTTTCTCAATATAAAGAAAGTCAAGCAGGTTTCGAACAACATGAGCGTAAGTAAATCATTCCAGAACAGACATTAGTTACAGTAAGTTAATAGAATTTAACAGGAATAAAAACAAGGCTGTGAGGAACAGTCTGTTCATTGGATTGTATTGTACTACTGTATTTATTTTATGTATGGTACTATTGTATTAAGAATTGTTGATGAAAGTCTTTGCATAAAAAAACAAAAACAAACAAACAAACAATAGAAACATTAAATGTAGACAAAATCTCCGTAAAAATTTTTGAAAGTTGTGAGTTGGTGATGTGATCTAGGACTTTTATACAGTGAGTGCCGGTAAGTCTATCCCTCACATCCTCGAGTTCTTCTGCATTAAATTTAATATGGTTAAAATGCATTAATTTTAATGGTAAATTGACCCTTTTCAAAGACTGTGATGAAGCAGTTCAAAAGTCACCAGCATCATAAATCAAGCATTACATTTTTTAGAATGTATTATTTTTTTAAACTCTATATATCTGTATTATATTACCCTTGCATCAAAAAAAAAAAAAAAAAAAAAAATCCCTGGATGTTTGTAATACACCAGCTGTTGGAGTGATGTGATTTAACATCGATTTAACATCGTTCTCTCTTCTCGACTTCTCTCTGTCTTTCTTTGTCTTTTCTCAAATTCATCACTACGGATGTAGTCTCCGGTTCTCTGCTATAGAAGTTCTAATGTTGTTAATGTTGACTTCCACTTCTGAGAAGCCCTGAAGTGTGAAAAGGGTGCATTTTTGTTTTTGTGTGAACCATCCCTTAAAAGGTGCAGTTGGAGTGGAGAAGGGATTCCAGAAGAATATTCTAAATTATTTACACATCCTATATATTATTTTGATAATTGTGACGAGTGGGGCGGGGCCGAGGGATGTGGGAACACGAGCGAGGCCGGTGGAGTGATTGGGAAATCAGCGACACCTGCGACCCACCACCAGTCTCGAGTCCCACATAGGAGATGGAAGGATATAAAACCGGAGCGACGACAGTGAAGGACGAGAGAGGACCAGGCCTGGGCTTTATTTTAGGTTTTGGATTTTATTTTGTGCGCATCAGTCGTCCGCGAGGGGCTGATGCACTGTTTTGTGTATATTTTTGATTATCAAAGTTTCAGTTGAGTGTCCGCCGGTTCCCGCCTCCTTCTTCCCGAAGATTACGAAGGTTTAATTATTACAGTGGTGCCGGCCGCCCATGATATGGAGGGGCGGCTGCCGTCCGTGAGGGAGCGGAGGAGTCGGCGCCGTTCGCCAGAGAGCCGGAGCCTGCTGCCGTCCGCCTGAATGGGGAGGAGCAGGGAACGTGGACTCAAAACCGGCTGCCCAAAACCGGATATATATGAAGGTTTAACTCATTACAATAATTTTTTTCCTTTTAATTTAATGAATAATTTATGTGAGTCATGTTGTGGGTGTTGATCCATCACTCACAAATGCTGTGTTTAATAAGGCTGCCAAATGTAAACACAAACTCTGTCTCACTTTATTTCTTACAAGCCTTTTTGAGAAGTCTCATTGAACATAACCATATTGGATGAGTTTTGGTTGTGTGAATTGTTTGGTGCTCCCACCGCTGGCATGCCATGTCCATTTGCATCAGTGGCTGAAGTAGAAATCAAATCATTTGGCAGTACTAATGTGTTTTGATTTTTCCATTAGCAGGCCAGTCGTTCTGGCATTCACGCTGGCATGATCATAATTAGTGTCTTCCATTTGCATTTTTGCAGTCAGTTGAACTGGTAGAGCATTGATCCCATGCTGATTGACACTACCTGCACCGCTTTACAACACTGATCTGAGTTACGAGCCAGAGTTGGTTTCTGAACCCTGACTGCATTAAACCTGCTTGTGTATGTCGCTTTCCATTTGCAGGGCTAATGTGTCCCGGCTGTGGAACAACCGACCAACATGAGGCCCTTGATAGAGATGGGCGAATTAAGGCTGACATCCAATCGATCTAGGCCTGGCCTGGCCTGGCCTGCACCGGAGAGAGATATTTGCACGCTAGGATTATAACCCCTGTAACCCCCCTCAGCAAAACAGCTGTTGACCTCCGAATGGATGCATGACTACTTCCTATTTCATAATCCACCTCCTCTTTCACAATACCCTGATGGCCACTCTTTAAATGATACTCTGCCTTTTGTCAGCCACTCTTGATTCTTTGTAGGCAGAGCCGATCCTCCCTATAAGCAAAATATGCAAGCTGCGTAGGGCCATAGAAACACCAGCAGGCCCACTTGCTCTCAGTGATGAATTAATTTCAGTTTCGTTTTTTAATTTAAACATGAATGATAATTTGTTTTAATGTGGTGCGCTGTACCCTTTCTACCTAAAAATTAAATCATGTAAAATGAATGTCATGCAGTCTTGCTCGAGACTAAGAAAATGAGCTCAAAGCGTACAGAGCCACAGAAAAGACACTGTTTCTCAAGCTCTTTCAGCAAATGTGATTCAAGATGGAGTGAAACAAGTTTTGCGTAGGGCCCCCAGAAGTCTAGTTGCGCATCTGTCCACCAAAATTACAAGGAACACCTTAGCTACTGCAATGTTCCTATCTGTACATTTACAATAAGATGAAATATGATGTCAAACACCACTACCTCCTTTTCGTTTTGACTGAAACATATTAATAGCTGCAGAAATGTAGTTCAGGGAAATGTTCAGGGCCTATATGGCCAACATTACAATGAAACGAAATATATAAAACAGTATTTCCTCTCTTTATTTTCATTTTAACATATTAATAGATTAATTGAATAAAGACCAAAGGTTACCTGTTTGATTTACCCAAAACAAATTATATTTTATGTTTAACTACTAAAGAGACATCAAAGCCAGCAACGAATGTCAAAAGGACTAGCCGAGTCGAGACTGATCTCGTCTGTAACATGAGCACTGAGCTCCCGCTGATCGCGTGGAGCTGATCGTCTCCGAAATCGGCGAAATATTTTTAAATAAGCACTGTCTTTATAAATAAACCACATATTTGAGTTTTAAACAACTACATTCTCACCTGAAATACTTTTAAAATTACATTTGAAGAAGAAAGTCGTGACATCTGCCATGTATGGTAACCCATACTCTGAATTGGTGCTCTGCATTTAACCCATTCAAGTGCACAAAAGTGAGAAGTGAACACACCATGAACACACACCCGGAGCAGTGGGCAGCTATAGAACCAGTGCCCGGGGAGCAACTGGGGGTTCAGTGCCTTGCTCAAGGGCACTTCAGCCATGGGTATCAAGGGTGGAAGAGAGTGCTGTTCATTCACTCCCTCCCACCTACAACTCCTGCCAGTTCCGATACTCGAACTGGTGACCTTCTTGTAACTAGTCCGACCCTCTAACCATTAGGCCACAGCTGCCCCTGAACCGATAACAGTAATATTTTGAAAATTATCGGAATAAATGGAGGTTGAAATCACAACGCTGCATGAACTCAACCAATCAGCATGTTTAGTGCCCAAGACCCACCCCCGAAAGTTCAGGACCTTTGAAAAAGTACTACCTTGCCAGCAGGGAGTTTCTGAGGGGCAATTTTTTTACACTGAACTTTATTTATATCCTGGTCCCTGTGGTCAAAACACACGGGCTGTGTTCTAAGTGGCATACTTGCTTACTGCAAACTGCTTACTGCCCAGTACACAATGTATACTGCCTAGTATTTTTTTAAAGAATAGGTGTGTGAAACAGTATACAATAAGCAACAAATGTTTCAGAGTATTATGCTAAAGTGTTGTCACATGACAAAATATTAATTCAGCTGCTGAGGTTGTTACCTCACAAATAAACGTACTAACCATTATTTTTACAAAATGCTTGTTAATTAAGGATTCATACTAGTAAAGAATGCTATATTTCCCAATTGAACTCATTTCATAATTAATTAACTTTTCATACTGAGCAGAACTAATAATAACTGTGTAAATAGTAGTTAGGTGGTAGATATTTATATTTCAGTACTGTAGTACATTATAAAACAGTATGCAATAACATAGTGTGTTTAAATTATAATACTTAAAAATATTATTAAATTAATGCAACTTTATTTGGACAAAAACCTCCCTACACCTATACTAATAACCACCTAATAACACTGTATTATTAATGATACATTTTATTTAGAATTTTCAAATATTTCCTTTGTTTTTATTGAAAATAAATGCCTTTCTGATCTAATATTTGATGGGAAAAGGAGTAGCCTAGAACAAGTTTTGGTAAAGGGCAGCCTTGTACTCGGGTCGCTTGTGTCAAAATCATTCATTATGTTTTTTTACCCGCTGCGCTACTGAGATAAATGGGCTTCTTTTGCAGTGCTGTTTATCCCAGCTTGGCAATGGTGGGTGGAGTTAATATAAATAGTCTCTGCCAAAAAATTATGTTTATTTATATATTATGTTACTTCAATATTTGTATTATTCAGTATCTTTGAAATAAACGGTACTGTATAAAGCACTATAGAGATAAAGGTGACTTAATTTGACTTGATCGGAAATGTGCTGTAGAGATTAAAGTACAATTTATGTCCTACTTGCGATATTGTTTTTAGATAAACAGTAATAGTTTGCAGTTTACAGTAACATATATGTATAAAAGTGTTTTATAATTACCATTCCCCGCCTCCAGTTAATTCAAGCGTTTGAAGATGAAACATTACATGGAGCGTATTGCGTTCTGGGAAACAGCATCCCATGTCTTCAGATGCATACATCAAATTTCAGCAAATGTAGCAGGTAATCCGGGCATTCCATGCTTACAGAACATTCACTTACTCTTCACAGTATATACGCAGCATACTTCAATATAGTAGGTATTGTATGGTAGTATGCCATTCCGAACACTGTACCAGATTCTGTGCAGATTCTGGTAAATATATGTATGTATCTAGAATACAGATTGCACTCCTCTTCTTGTCATCCCTCCTGTTTGACAATTGACTGACCTTGAAAAAGGAACAATCATGACTTACCAGTGAGAGTCTGACAAAACATTCGTGAAAGCTGCATTTCAAATATTTCTAAAAAAAAAAAAAATTGTTTTGCATGGTCATTTGTAATTCTTGAAATTCCAGACCACAAATGATTGAGTCAAGTCTGATTATTGCTATGGCTTTTTTTATGCAGATAATCTTTATAAAAGTAAAACTCTCCAGTCTTGCTTTTTATCCTTCTCTGCCATATCCAGCATTGTTGTGAATAAGCCGCAAAAGGAAGCAATGAGTCACCATGGGCAACTGCATTGTGAAATTGTTGCTCGTAATTACAGAGAAATTTAAAGCATATTGTTTTTATGATATCATAAGGACTTGAACATACTGTATACACTAACATCTGAACACATTAAATGAACACTCATGGATAATGATAACAGTTATCACATTTGAATGTTAATGTGCAATAAAATCATATCATCATAAAACTCTGCAAGGCTCACTTACTGTATATTTGAATATGAGCACTGAGATTATATAATTAAGTTATGTAAAGAAAAAGATTATATAAAGATCTCAGACAAAGATAAATCTATGAATACCCTAAATGAGAACTCAAAGTACTGAGAATTTATAAAGACAACAATCTGGAAATAAAGACTGATTAGAGGACTAGCAACTGTGAGGGGATTTTGCCCCTCAAAAGCCTGTGAAATTCTACATTTTTGCATGACAACAAACATAATATAGAATAGCAGCTTTAGCATTTTCCATAGGCAAAACGAGCTTACTTTAAGTTTGTATGTGTTTGTTTATGCATGCTTCTATTAGATGTAGAATTACCATCTGGATTGGTATCCAATGCAATTTAGGATTTATAAATCAGATCCTAAAGTAGCATATATAACAATCAAATCACTGTCACTTCTTAAAACGGCGAATAATAGTTACAGATATTATGCTTCAACATGCCTAACTTCATTTTAACTTTATGCAGTAAGACCTAGTAACTTCAGTACTGAAACAAAAAATATGAGACTACACATAGGCTAGGTTATCATAAATTATTTATATAAATGCATATCGACGCGCGCTCACTTTACGCATTTTGTAGCAAAGAAACAAGAAAATCTTGCAACTGTTGTGGTGATGGTCTGAAATATTTTGGAAACATGTATAGCTACTATTTATTGAGAAATGCACGCAATCTATTTTGATAAAATGCGGGTTCTTGTTACTTGGCAACCCGCGTATCTCTGATGTCTCCGTCCATCTCTCCCTCTCTCTCCCTCTCTCTCTCTCTCTAGCGCTCCATCCACCTGTGCCTAGGTAACGTGATCACACAATTAATAGCGGGAGCGCGCACCCGCAGCGCTCGTGGAACTCAGGATACATGAATAGCTGTTTCTTTCAGACACCAGTGGATTGGGATTTGTTTGTTGATTTTTAGTTTGAACTGTCGCAGGATATCAAAAGTAACAGGTAAGCGCAAACTGTCTTACCTCCAGTGTTATTGTGGTTTGTTTACTGACGTTTCCGCTGCAGTGTTTCATAACTCATCGTTAAACTTGTTTGTTTGATACTTTGCATTGTCACAGGAGCGGTCAACAACCGTAAGTGTTTTAAACACCACGGGTTATACATTTACAACTTTCCTTTCATCAATGACACTTTATGAACGCAGGTGTATTAACGAATCCGTGCTCGTGTGCGCTGTTTAGTGTAATGGCATGTCGTGAACGAGGGAAGCACGCCCCCTTAGCTGCGCGGTCCCGTGACTTTCCCGTTAAACCTGGTTGAGTTAAACTGTTACTCTCGGCCAGAGCTCCGAGGACTCGACAAATCACAGTTGTACTCTCTCTCTTCGCAGGGTCAGATCGGCAGAGTCCAGCATCTTCGTGACATAACAGCTAGGAGCGCTTCTGGAACGGGAAAGAACGCCTAAGTCATTTTATGGAGGCTTGCGGGACGCAGCGAAACATTTCTTAAAGTGTTTGGCACCGAGGATATCAGTTCAGGTCCCCCTTCACTCCGGAGCATAGTCTTGTTTGGATTTCAGCCTGTTTGAAATGTGGCGTTATGTGATCGAGATAAATGTGCTATGTGTGTGATTTGGAGTGGATCTTGTGGAAGGTGTCCAGTGGGAAAGAGACTGGGTGGACTCGTCTGCAATTGATCCCCGTTTTCTGAGCGCAATGGACTTGGAATGAAGACAAAACATGGATATAATCTGGGAAATATTTCTTATCCTTCAAGTCAATCTCATCGTTTGCACTTCAGGTACATTATGATGCATTTGAAAGTGCTTAATATTCGTTTTATAATAGCTTAAGTTGTGTGTAAAACCATAAAAATGTAGGCTATTCTAATAATCTACGTACGATAGCTACTTTGTCCCTATTATTAAAATAATATTATTTAAAATATTTCGGACGGCACAGAATTCTGTAGGAATCCAGTTTATTTATATATATAGATATATGTATATAAATAAATAAATAAATATCGCTGCATACATCATTCTATGTGATTTACTGTTTCTTTTTATTATTTCGAATAATTTAAGTTCAAAATAATGTATTTTGCTTAACATTTGCTTAAAATAGTATTTTAAATAGCTTACTAGCAAACTCATTCGTCTATATCATGTGCTGTAAATGGGCTAGGCATACAGTTATGCGTAAATTACGTTACAATTAAAGTACATTAATTATCATGTTTTTTCCACTGCTAATATAAACGTGAATAGTGATTTTGGAGGTGGTTATCACTGGACAGACCAAATGTAAAAGCAATTGAAACCCGAATTACAGCACGGATCCCTGACTGGTCTGCTCTGTCTCCATTAACACTTAGCCTACTATCACTTTATTCAATCTAATGCGGAGCCGAATGATCGTGTAATATCGAATATAGGTTGGTCTCTCAGACATTATAGTGTTAAAAACCACAACAGCCACGGAAATAACTTCGTTGGCAGAAGTCTAAATTACTGCCAAAAGCTGTCCAAATAAGAATCACGATTATTATTAAATGACTAAACAAATCAAGTCCGTTCTGGTTTAACTTTAAAGCTCCTCGTGAGAGGTTTATGGAACGCGTCCAGCAGCGTCGCCCACGCGAGTACTGGACATTGATGGCAACGCACAACACATCCGTCTTTTTCATGATGCGTGGGGCAGCCAACGTAAACGTCCTTGACCAATGTTTATGGACTCTGAGATCTTCCCTTTTTAGTAGCTTCATGTAAATGCTCACCATCATTTTTGCATATGGTTACTAATATGGGAAGTCAGGTTGCTTTGAAATATTAGTGTAAACGCCTTTTTTAAGTGATATTACATATGAGTTTTTACTTTGTTAGATATGAAAAAAAAATCAAGGATCAAATGATTTCCTCATTCATACTGATCTCAAACCATGCTGGTTCCTATAAAGATGATCTTGACATCAGATGTAATGAGCATGATGCTTATGTTTAGTAGGGTAAAAGTATGTCAGTAAAATTAGTGCCATTTTGTCTACTTTTTATTGACAAATCAATGTTAATTTGTAATTCAGAAAGACAGGAATTTTTCAAAAATGTTACCCATTGGAAATTGATTAGATTATGGAAAGTGAGCATTGCATATCAGAGCAGAGGCACACTGAATGTGGCTTTGCTATTTGGCATTCAGTAAACGTTGCCCACAGCCGAAGTGACGTCAACGGAAAAGGATGTTTCTGAAGAAGAGCAAGTTTTAAAAATGTAATTAATGATCATGATGGCAGCCTTTTTTTAAATTCAGAATAACATGCACAATGAATCATCAAAATAAGAGCATTGAAATGAATGTGCATTTAAGTAAACTGGATAAATTTAGCATTTTGCAAAAAAAATTTACATTGACTTTCAGATACTTCCTGGTGAAGCTATGGTGAATCATGTTTCAAAGCACAAGATTTCCAATTTTCCACTGCCATCACTCCTCAAAAAGCAAAGGGCTCTAATGTACTTTCAACTCCGTTTTCCCCAGCAGTTTTCTTGATGACGTGTCTTTTGTCAGCAATTGCATTGTTTTATGACCAATGGAAAACACTTCATTTTGCGGTTCAATCAAATTTTTATTTATTTTATTTTTTTTAAGTTTGAAGGACAAATTGATCTTTCTGTCTTTTGGTATATAAGAAAGAAGCTCTCAGTGATTTTGTTGGGACTTATTCACAAAGATCAAAGATTCTATTTTGTCCCCACTATACAGTCATAATTGGATCATAACAAGTGTCATCTTCCTCAGTTCCTTGGTTTCCAGGCATTCTTACCGGAACGTCATAGATTTTAGCTGACATTTGCAGAGCATGAGCATTTGTTTAGTTATGGCAGTTAACATTTGCTTTGATCCTGCTCTGGATCCAGCAGAACAGTGATTGCCTCATGAGCCCCTATTCTCAATAAGTGAGGAGCATCTCCTTGTGTGAGTGTACAAAATACTGCATTTTTAGATGGACTGCATTAGAAGTTGATGCAAAATCAATTACGGTTCAATCAGTTATGAAATCTTATTGGGACTGATTTATTTGTGCACTTTCAGATTCTTTATCCTGATACACTCAATGATCACCCTGATTAGGATGTACAGCGGGGAGCAAAAGTCTAATAAATGCAGTTTCACGTGATATATCAATAATCAAAGTTTGTTACATTAATCATGTGACTCTTGCAGACATCAAATTATTTTTCTGTTATTCAAGCTCGAGATGCTCAGAATTCATGCTTGAGAACATAATCATTAGATTCAGAAAAGACGATGTTGTAAGTTGCAGTAAAAATTCTGTATCAGAGATGCAAGGGCCCATGCACTGTTATTTGTCAAATTTCTCAGTCCAGTCAATCAGTTTTGATATGCACAAAAACATTCAGCCACCGTTATGATAAACAGACATTATTATGTTTTTCAGGTTTGTTTGAATAGGACTGAGAATCCAAATCACAATTTCGACACACCAGAGGTTACAGTTCTGATTTGTTGCACTGAGTCTTTGCTTATGAAAACACAAGAGTTTGCATTCATCCAGGTAATCGGAAGAATGTGGGTGTGAAAGTCTAGTCAAAAGCATCTGGACTTCTAAGTTGTTTTTCCACTCAATTCACTGATACAAATTCATATACAAATGTTGTGCATTGTAGATCTTAGTCATCACTCACATTGCAACCCTTTTGAAAATGAGAAAAGTTATTAGTTATTCTCGAACAAAACAGAGTTGAATACTGTGTCCAATGCTTTTAAAGAGCACCTCTTGTTTATTGAGAGTAAGGTATTTACGGTGTCATTATTAAGAGGTTGTATGCACTTTCTTCTCTGATGGCTAAATGTGGTAATTTATCAATTCCTAATTTGCATGGTTCTTGTTGTTGTGAGCACAATATTTTATATGTGCAAGATTTTAAATAGAATATAAAAAAATCAGTGCATACAATTTCTAATATTTCTACCTTGCAGAAAGTGTATTTTATAGATTCAGATAAGATAAAATTGGAGTAATGTTTTACATTAAAATAGCAATGCTTGTAATGTTTTTAATGTCATGCTCTCTACAAAATTACTCCCAGTTTCACTGAATCCTGACAATTTAAGTGTGAATATCTAATTAGCCCAAAGAAGCTTGTCATTTAATAAGGCACTTAAATCATTCAAACTAGACACAAGCCATGACTGAAAGGCTTAAAACGTTCTAAAACAACCGTCGGTCAGGAGCAGCTGTGTTTAGCTAGGTCTCCCCTGATGGTTGGGTGTAGCTAATGTCACACCCAGGGGCTGGCTATGCTTTAACTAAGCCACACCCCTTCTCAACTTCCACCTCGAGGAGGTCCCCAAACCCGACCCAATGGTCAAACAACACGAGAACAAGTAAGTGATAAAACAATCTTTATTTAAATATCTAAAAATAGCTTGGGGAATAGGGAAAGGGCAATTAAAACTAAACTCTGACTCGGCCCTCCAGATGGGCTATGGCCGGGAAGAGGTCAGGGAGCAAGGGGGCCACGGGGATCCGGGGCGTGGGACTCGGGCCCCGGCCTGAGTCTTAGGTATCCGTAGCGCCCTCCTTCTTCCTCCTCTTCGCTGAATACAGCTCACGGTAAATACTGGTTCACACAGTTCGTTCTCGAGGTGCTCACTCTCTTTCTCTTCCTCCACAGGCAACGGGCTCTTTCTCTTTCTCCACAGGCAACGGCTGGGACACACAGGCACAGTTAATTCAGCTTGGTTTTGCTCTCACCTCTTCGCTGATTACAGCTCACAGTAAGTACTGGTTCACACAGTTCGTTCCTTGGGTGCTCACTCGCTTTCTCTTTCTCCACAGGCAACGGCTGGGACACACAGGCACAGTTAGTTCAGCTTGGTTCTGCTCTCACCTCTTCGCTGATTACAGCTCACAGTAAGTACTGGTTCACACAGTTCGTTCCTTGGGTGCTCACTCGCTTTCTCTTTCTCCACAGGCAGCGGCGTAAGTACAGGTTTCCTCAGTCTCTCCTCGTGTTACCCACTCTCTCTCCTTTTCTCTCCACAGGTATCAACTTGGGCACAATAGCACAGTTAGTTTGCTTTGAATGGCTCTCACCTCTGGGCTGGACACAGCGTACTGTAAGTACAGGGTTCGCTCTATTCCTCCTCGTGTTATTCACTCTCTCTCTCCTTTTCTCTCCACAGGTATCAACTTGGGCACAATAGCACAGTTAGTTTGCTTTGAATGGCTCTCACCTCTGGGCTGGACACAGCGTACTGTAAGTACAGGGTTCGCTCTATTCCTCCTCGTGTTATTCACCTCTCTCTCCTTTTCTCTCCACAGGTATCAACTTGGGCACAATAGCACAGTTAGTTTGCTTTAAATGGCTCTCACCTCTGGGCTGGACACAGCGTACTGTAAGTACAGGGTTCGCTCTATTCCTCCTCGTGTTATTCCCTCTCTCTCCTTTTCTCTCCACAGATATCAACTTGGGCACAATAGCACCGTTAGTTTGCTTTGAATGGCTCTCACCTCTGGGCTGAACACAGCGCACTGTAAGTACAGGTTTCCTCTGTTTCTCCTTGTGTTACTCACTCTCTTTCCTTTCCTCTCCACAGGTATCAACTTGGACACAAAACACAGTTACTCTGCTTTGGATGGCTTTCACCTCTGGGCTGGACACAGCGTACCGTGCTATCTCCGGAGATCTGAAGCACGCTCACAACATATACTGTACTGAACTAGGCTAGGACCAGCAATCTCCTTGTCCTCCCACGCCGAAGTGCGTGAAGGCGGGGGTTTATCTGACAGGACACACGGCAATACACAGCAGCCCACAGCAATATACAGCACCACGTCAAAATTATAGGTTTTCACAGCACGAAGACTCACCCACCACACTCAGTGTACGGAAAGGACACCCGTCTTCCTTCACTTCGCTTGGTTCGGATCTGGCGATGGAATATGCGGCCTAGCTAGTGATGTCGTCGTTGTGACGACTTCAATAAGTATTCCTTCGGCTCTCCCACCACACTATATTAGGGGTAGGGCCGCCCTCCTCCTCCTGGAGAGATCTACACAACGCCAGGTCAATATACAGGGCACTTTCGACTGGCTCTTAGTACTCACATCAATGCCACTTCCAATCCCCTTTTTCACGTCGTCTCAGTTCGCCGTATAATCTGTTCACTTCTCAACCTTTAAGGTTCGCGATGTCTTCACAATCATACAATTCCAGCCTGAGGGAGAGAGAGAGTTAGACAGCTACCAGCAGCGTACCAAGACGGGCACAACCCAGTGCTTCACACACACCAAAAAGAGCTTCCCAGACTGGGAAATAACTTGGCCTTAAGTACTGCCTTGTCCAGCGTATCCTCCAATCACCAACCGCTGTCCCTAACTAGGCACAGGTGCATCGAATTCCCTGATTTTCCTTCTTACGGCGCTACCGGAAGTTCCGGTGTTCTGTTTTTCCGGTCCGGGCGGAAACGCTTCCGGGCGGAACCAAACTTCCCGAATTTTGGTTCCGCCCCTAAAGATCGTCACCTTGTGACATCCTCCCCCGCCAATCCGTTCTAGTCCCTAGAACGTCCTCGGGCTGTCCACTCCCCATAGCGGGCAGGGGGTCGGCCTCGGTTCTCTCGCCGGGATCGTCTCACTGGTGAATCGGGCTCAGCTTGTTCAGGGGCTGCTTCTGGTTCTCTCGGGGCGATCGGGGGTGGTGCCACCACGGGTCTCCCTGGTACCACAGCCCAACCTTCAATCCAGGGGGCCGCTGGTACAGGTTCCGTGGGGACTTCTTCCACGGCTTCAGGGTAGTTAGGGCATGGGCGAATCATGTTCCGGTGCACCACACGGTCGGGGCCTGACTTCCCTTCTGGCCGGATGGTATAGACCGGCTGCCCCGGCCTCTGCTGCCGGCAGACTACATAAGGGGTGGCCTCCCAACGGTCACTCAGTTTCCCCTTCCCCTGCCGCCGATTATCTCTCACCAACACCCTCTCTCCTGGCAGTAGAGGGGCTTCTCTAGCAGTCCGATCATACAACCGCTTACTTTTCTCTCCTGCCGTCTGTATCCTTTTCGACACCTGCTCGTAGGCGAAATGCAAGCGCTGGTGATGGCGCCCCACCCACTCCGTTACACTTGCTTCCTCTTGGTCGGCTATCACTCCTAGGACCAGGTCAGTAGGCATTCGTATGTGTCTGCCAAACATCAGGTAAGTGGGAGCGTAACCCGTAGTACTATGTATACTGTTGTTATAGGCCTGTAGGAGGTTTGGCAAGGCACTCACCCAATCGTCCTGCCGTTGTTGGTCCAAGGTCCCCAGCAGCCCCAATAGGGTCTGATTGAATCTCTCACAGCCGCCGTTCCCCTGAGGATGATACGAAGTGGTGTGAGTTTTCGTGCAACCGTACAACTGGCATAGTTCTCTAATTACCCTGGACTCAAAGTTGGCTCCTTGATCGGAGTGCAGAAACTCCGGGCATCCGAACGTCTGGAAGACGGCCCGCCATAAAACTGTAGCGGTGGTGGTTGCAGTCTGGTCGAGGGTGGGGATAGCCCAAGCGTACTTTGTGAACAAATCCGTTATTACCAAGATGTTCTGGTAGCGATCTCGTGGTCGGCCCAGTGTCAAGAAGTCCATAGCCATGATATGAAGGGGGGCCTTCGCATGGATGGGTACCATTGGCGCTCGGACCTCCCGTCTGGACTTAAACAATATGCATCTCGGGCAAGCTTGAATTAGGGCGTGCACCGATGCCTCTAGCCCGGGCCAAAAGAAGAATCTCCTAAGCAGGGACACGGTCCTCTCCTGTCCCTGATGCCCCAACTGGTTGTGGTACGCCGAAACTAAAGCCGTTACCTCATCTGCGGGTACCACGATCTGGCGTACTTCTTCGCCCAACTTCGGGTCACTGACCCTTCTGCACAAAACGCCATCTCTCAGCTCCAGCCTGTCCCATTGCCCCAGCAGCCTCCTCCCAGTATCCGTCTGGGCTAACCTCTCCGCTGGCGTCAGCCGTCGGCCCTGTTCCAGCCATTCTCTTACCAGCCGCACATCTTGATCCCTGGCCTGTCTCTCCCTCCACCGACGGGGATCCCATCCCCAGTTCTCAGGCACGGCCTCTTGTCTGCTGCCTGGTGCCTCTACTGCTCCTACCATATAGCCCTCCTCCGGGCTGGCCCCTCCGGGGCTTTCCGCTTCGGGCAGCCTTGAGAGGACGTCCGCGTTCGTGTGTTCACGCCCTGGTCGGTACTGTAGTTGATAGTCAAAGTTGGCCAGTTGGGCCACCCACCGCTGCTCCACGGCTCCCAGCTTCGCCGTCTGTAAGTGTACTAATGGGTTATTGTCTGTAATGATCGTCACCTTGGCACCCCAGAGGTAGTCTTTAAATTTCTCACTTAGGGCCCACTTCAACGCCAGCAGCTCCAATTTGAAAGAACTATAGTTCGCATCGTTCCTCTCGGCTGGGTGGAGGCTCCGGCTGGCGTACGCGATGACCCTCTCAACTCCGTCCTGCCGTTGAGCCAACACCGCTCCCAGCCCGAGATTGCTGGCATCTGTATACAAAAGGAATGGTTTTGTGAAATCTGCGTATGCCAAGATAGGGGCCTGTAGCAGCTCCTGCTTCAATGTCTGGAACGCCGACTCACAATTTGCATCCCAGTCTACGTTGGGCGACCCCCGGCCCCGGTTACGACCTGTGCCAACCAGCAACTGATTAAGGGGTTTAGCAATTTTTGAAAAGTCCTTTATGAAACGCCTATAGTATCCCACAAATCCTAAAAAGGATCGCACTTGCCTCACTGTCCTCGGGGCCTTCCAGTCCTTCACGGCCGATACCTTTCCAGGATCGACGGACACTCCAGCCGCACTGACCACGTGGCCCAGAAAGTTGACTTCTCTCCGTAGTAAGTGACACTTATTGGGCTGTAGTTTCAATCCGTACTTCTCCATGGCCCGAAAGACTTCCTCGAGGTGCCTCAGGTGTGAATCAAAATCTGGGGAGTAGACAATCACATCATCCAGGTAAACTAATACTGACTCCATTAACTGACCTCCCAAGCACCGCTGCATCAGCCGCTGGAAGGTGGCCGGAGCGTTACAGAGCCCGAAAGGCATCCGGTCCCATTCAAATAGTCCAAACGGGGTTGTAAAGGCAGTCTTCTCCCGGTCTGCTTCGGCCACCTGCACCTGCCAGTAGCCACTGGCCAAATCTAGGGTAGAGTACCATGCCGACTGCGTGAGGCTGGCAAGCGAATCTTCGATCCGTGGCAAAGGGAAAGCGTCTTTCTTAGTCACGAGGTTCAGCTTACGGTAGTCCACGCAGAATCTCCAAGCCCCCGTCTTCTTTTGCACCAGCACTATGGGGGCCGCCCACGGGCTGCTGCTTTCCCTAACAACTCCTTGCTTCAGCATGCCTTGCAGGAGTGTACGTACCTCGGTATACAAAGTGGGCGGAATTTGGCGATACCTCTCCCGGCTGGGCCCTGCATCCCCGGTAGGTATATGATGTTGTACCACCTGGGTGCATCCGTAGTCTTCGTCGTGGGTGGCGAACACATGCTGCCATCTCCGAAGGAGGGCCTGTAACTTCTGTGTCTGTGCTTGCTCTAAATCCTCCCCTTGTAACGACTCACCCGCCAGGTGGCTCGGCACACTCCTCTCCATACCACCCCATGGGGTGTCTACTTGTGTCAGGGCCACCTCGATGACAGTGGGGCACACCTGACGAAAACTAATATCCCTCTCTTCCCTTACTTGGTGGGATGTAACCGTTGTCAGACGGGCTAATCGTTGGTGCCGATGTAGTTGCACCGCGTATGGATGTACATTCCGTATCCTCACGGGGACTCTCCCCCGCCGGACCGTCGATAATCCTCGTGCCACTTCCACTTGTGGACAATCCACATGGGGCTCCACCAGCACCCACTCTTCTGGGCCCGCTCTTCGGGGCGGTACTCGCGCCCACACAACAGCCTCACTTTTTGCGGGGACAGACAAAGCAAAACGACACATCACTCTTCCTACCTCTTCCTGTTCCCTGCGGACTTGGCTCATTTGCACCCTTCGACAGTCAGCTACCACACACTCCCACTTGGGCCTCTCTGCAGGTGGTATCTTCGATACGGGCCTAGCCCGAAATAGCTCTTCCCAGCAATCAGCGAGGACATTCATGCCCAACAGGGCTCGATGTGCACCCAGACAATGGTCTTGCACGATAATCACACCTTTCTGGGGGACCATCACTCCGTGAACCTCTAGGTCCGTCAATCGGTAGCCAATATATGGGATGTCGAGGCCGTTTGCGCCCTTCAGAGTAAGCCAGGGGGCCTCCGCCCCTGGTGCCCCTTGTTTCCCAAACACTTCTTCGGATAAACTCTCAGCAAACAACGTCACTTGGGAGCCTGTGTCTACCAGGCATTGAATCTCCTTGCCGCACACTCTCACCTTCGCCACGGGGCTACGCCCAATCATCTGGCTCCTAGAGCCATATCCTCTTCCAGGGTCTTCTCGAGGGGTCCCGGCCACACGACCCACAGTGGCCGGCCGACCTAAAAACCCCCTTCTGACGCCCTGCGGGGCCCACACTGACGGCTATAGTGACCTGGTTTGCCACAGCGGTTACAGATGGGTCGCCCTTGCTCGTCCCATTCGAAACGGGGCCGGTTAAAGTGGTTCGGGCGCCTGAACGGCTCTCGGCCTCCCTCTGAGTACACTCGGTCTCGGGGCGCCGGCCGTGGTTCCTCCCGCGCCCGTCCTTGGCGCAATTCTCCTACGAGGGCTTTAGACAGTTCAGACATCTGATCGCGGACATCTTTCAAAAGTTCAGCCTTCAGTGCTTGCTTCCAGTCAGGGCCTCCGGGTTGTGCTGGTGCTACTTCACTGACAACCGCACACACTGGGGAACCACTCACCTCAGTCTCATCACCTTCCAGGGCCAGTGCCTCTTTCTTCAGATCTTCGAACGTAAGACCCGGGTCCCTTCGAAACTGGATACGTAGGCTCTGTCTCACCGGACCCTCCTTCAACCCCAGAAGAAACTGGTCCCGCAATAGAGTCTCTCCATCTCCCAACCCGTGGTCCCGACGGGTCTGTAGTCGGGCGAATTGCTCTCGCAACCTCAGGGCGAAAGCTCTAATCGGTTGGCGGGGGCCCTGCTTACAATTGAAGAACTGGGAGCGAAGGACAGCTACGGGGGTGTGGTCACCATACTGTTCAGTGAGGAACTGGAACACGGTTTGGGCGTTGGCTCTAACGGCTTCGGGGGCGGCATGCACCTCTCGCCGCGCTTCTCCATCCAGGGAGTTTAACACAAATTGAAGCCGCTGGGCTGCACTAAGGCCCTGTAGGTCGGCCAAGTACTCTAGTTGAGCCTTCCATTCAGACAATCGTACCTCGGATTCTGTCCCCCCATATTTTTGAATCCAGGGGCTCCCCATAAAAACGGGCATGGCACGGGGTTGGGCTGAAAGCCCCGCGTTGTCGGTCATTGGACGACCTTGGTTACTCAACTCGAGGTGGAAATCCTGCCGACTACGCCAAATCTGTCACACCCAGGGGCTGGCTATGCTTTAACTAAGCCACACCCCTTCTCAACTTCCACCTCGAGGAGGTCCCCAAACCCGACCCAATGGTCAAACAACACGAGAACAAGTAAGTGATAAAACAATCTTTATTTAAATATCTAAAAATAGCTTGGGGAATAGGGAAAGGGCAATTAAAACTAAACTCTGACTCGGCCCTCCAGATGGGCTATGGCCGGGAAGAGGTCAGGGAGCAAGGGGGCCACGGGGATCCGGGGCGTGGGACTCGGGCCCCGGCCTGAGTCTTAGGTATCCGTAGCGCCCTCCTTCTTCCTCCTCTTCGCTGAATACAGCTCACGGTAAATACTGGTTCACACAGTTCGTTCTCGAGGTGCTCACTCTCTTTCTCTTCCTCCACAGGCAACGGGCTCTTTCTCTTTCTCCACAGGCAACGGCTGGGACACACAGGCACAGTTAATTCAGCTTGGTTTTGCTCTCACCTCTTCGCTGATTACAGCTCACAGTAAGTACTGGTTCACACAGTTCGTTCCTTGGGTGCTCACTCGCTTTCTCTTTCTCCACAGGCAACGGCTGGGACACACAGGCACAGTTAGTTCAGCTTGGTTCTGCTCTCACCTCTTCGCTGATTACAGCTCACAGTAAGTACTGGTTCACACAGTTCGTTCCTTGGGTGCTCACTCGCTTTCTCTTTCTCCACAGGCAGCGGCGTAAGTACAGGTTTCCTCAGTCTCTCCTCGTGTTACCCACTCTCTCTCCTTTTCTCTCCACAGGTATCAACTTGGGCACAATAGCACAGTTAGTTTGCTTTGAATGGCTCTCACCTCTGGGCTGGACACAGCGTACTGTAAGTACAGGGTTCGCTCTATTCCTCCTCGTGTTATTCACTCTCTCTCTCCTTTTCTCTCCACAGGTATCAACTTGGGCACAATAGCACAGTTAGTTTGCTTTGAATGGCTCTCACCTCTGGGCTGGACACAGCGTACTGTAAGTACAGGGTTCGCTCTATTCCTCCTCGTGTTATTCACCTCTCTCTCCTTTTCTCTCCACAGGTATCAACTTGGGCACAATAGCACAGTTAGTTTGCTTTAAATGGCTCTCACCTCTGGGCTGGACACAGCGTACTGTAAGTACAGGGTTCGCTCTATTCCTCCTCGTGTTATTCCCTCTCTCTCCTTTTCTCTCCACAGATATCAACTTGGGCACAATAGCACCGTTAGTTTGCTTTGAATGGCTCTCACCTCTGGGCTGAACACAGCGCACTGTAAGTACAGGTTTCCTCTGTTTCTCCTTGTGTTACTCACTCTCTTTCCTTTCCTCTCCACAGGTATCAACTTGGACACAAAACACAGTTACTCTGCTTTGGATGGCTTTCACCTCTGGGCTGGACACAGCGTACCGTGCTATCTCCGGAGATCTGAAGCACGCTCACAACATATACTGTACTGAACTAGGCTAGGACCAGCAATCTCCTTGTCCTCCCACGCCGAAGTGCGTGAAGGCGGGGGTTTATCTGACAGGACACACGGCAATACACAGCAGCCCACAGCAATATACAGCACCACGTCAAAATTATAGGTTTTCACAGCACGAAGACTCACCCACCACACTCAGTGTACGGAAAGGACACCCGTCTTCCTTCACTTCGCTTGGTTCGGATCTGGCGATGGAATATGCGGCCTAGCTAGTGATGTCGTCGTTGTGACGACTTCAATAAGTATTCCTTCGGCTCTCCCACCACACTATATTAGGGGTAGGGCCGCCCTCCTCCTCCTGGAGAGATCTACACAACGCCAGGTCAATATACAGGGCACTTTCGACTGGCTCTTAGTACTCACATCAATGCCACTTCCAATCCCCTTTTTCACGTCGTCTCAGTTCGCCGTATAATCTGTTCACTTCTCAACCTTTAAGGTTCGCGATGTCTTCACAATCATACAATTCCAGCCTGAGGGAGAGAGAGAGTTAGACAGCTACCAGCAGCGTACCAAGACGGGCACAACCCAGTGCTTCACACACACCAAAAAGAGCTTCCCAGACTGGGAAATAACTTGGCCTTAAGTACTGCCTTGTCCAGCGTATCCTCCAATCACCAACCGCTGTCCCTAACTAGGCACAGGTGCATCGAATTCCCTGATTTTCCTTCTTACGGCGCTACCGGAAGTTCCGGTGTTCTGTTTTTCCGGTCCGGGCGGAAACGCTTCCGGGCGGAACCAAACTTCCCGAATTTTGGTTCCGCCCCTAAAGATCGTCACCTTGTGACACTAACACTATTGACTGTCACATGCAATGGGCATAGCCATTTGTAAAAACCCAGCCATGAATCTTGTCACAAACCCACAGCAGCGCAACACCATGACATGTTTGCACTAGCTCTCAGGTGCCCTGTGGCACATCATCCACAATGTGCACCTGGCCACTCTTAGCTCAACAAACGACGCTCGCCACAGCCTGACAGCGATCTTGGCTCTCTTTGCAAGGGAGGCCTTGCTGCTGCCATGCGTCTGACACAGAGAAGGTGTTTTTCATGTTTGGGCAATGCCAGTGCTGAAGGCTGGAACATTAAGCAATGATATCTGTAGTACAGAGGCTTTTGCTGTGGCTAGGTGATCCTGCATGCCCACACTGGGCAACACTGTCTCAGCCGACTAATCTGATAATCCCATGCAGATGTATCTGTGAGTGAGTTTGCATCTGTGCATGTGGACCGGGAGAGAGAGGAGAGAGCGAGAATTGCAAGACTGTCAGCATCCTCCTTACGTGATTTGGTTGTTAATCTGTTTCCCTTCCGGAATGAAGGGTTCGTGTCACAGTTCAAAACGTTTAGATATTATGGAAATTGCCAAATGAATCGTTCTAAGTGAACCTGAATTCATAATACAAATGCAGATTGTGTTCTTGTTGATAAAAGTGTGTGAGTCTCTGAAGAGAATAGCTGCAAATCCTCCTGTAATACTGAGTTTATATCTGCTAGTAAAATGTCCATTCTCACATTTGCCTCGATGCGTTTCTCGAGGGAAGTGCTAAATTCTTCATGTTGTTTTGCTGGTCAAGGCAGTGGGTGTGTGTTTCACCACATGACATCTGTCATATAATTTATTTATAGTAGAATAACTTTTAAGACCGTGTTGCTGCTTGGGTCGTGGTAAGGCCATCAGAGCGAACTACACCCTCCAGTATTAAATCTTTTGTTTACAGACCATTAAGGCCACAATGTACTCATTGCAAAGTTTTTTTTTTTTTTTTCATTGTTTCATTAGGGGTAAAAAGAAGTCCAGAATACTGTACACTAGGGGTGTAACGGTACGTGTATTCGTACCGGACCGTTTCGGTACAGGGCTTTCAGTACGGTGCACGTGTGTACCGAATGACCGAATGCAATATTTTGTGCTCGGAACATAGGTACATTTTCGTGTTTCCAAACGAACATATTAAGTGGCGGAAGTTTCCACGTTCAGCGCAAATCCTGCCGTGCAGCTGATTCTAAGGCCGGTGACACACTGGCTGCGTGGCGTGAGCATGGCTTTTCTGCTGCGTGTCAGTTTCGTGGCGGCTGCTTCGCGTTTTCTGTGTCTTTACACACCAGAATCATGCCTGACGCAGCGCTGGCGCGCTGCTGCTACTCTAGGTGACATAGAGGGAGGCCGCGGACAGACCAGGATCTTGTCTTCACGACAACAATATCTATACTTCATGTTGAGCATAAATATAAAGCCTACTGATAAAGGACACCGTCAACAGTATTGACGCCAAAATAGACTATGTTTGACAGGTGCAATAAGCCAGTGTGTCACAGGCCTAAGGTTTTCAAAAGGCATCACACGAGTGTGAACATAACTACAACTAGGAAAAAACTATTGTAAATCAAACGTAGCTCCTGTCGGCATTTAAAAAGACCTTTGCTCTTAATTCCGATCGGTCCAATGCAATAACGAAATCTGAGCAGGTCTAAAAACTGAAACTGTTGATGCTGCACTTTACACTTTGGTAAAATTGGAAATATATTTTTTAAATATGAGCAGGCCTACAAGCTGGGATTGGTAATGCTGCACTGTAATCATAGTTATTTATTTATATTTTTCATTATATTTTATTATATGATATTGGTTTGAGACCGAGAGTAATTTATTTAGTGGAGAACTTTGCAGCAGTATTTTATTTCTTATAAAATAAAAAAAGAATATATATTTTATTAAAAAGTATTTAAAAAAAAGTGTAAACAAATTAAAAAAGTTTATAGTAATAAACAACCTGCAGTTTAATGTTTGCATTTCTTTCCCTTACTTTACCGAAAATGAACTAAACTGACTTTAAAACCGAACCATGATTTTTTTGCGTACCGTTACACCCCTACTGTACACTGCTACTGATCCGGGAGGTGTAAGAATTCAAACCAATGCTGCTGGAAGCTGCGTTAAGATTAACATGTAAATATGTGCTACATGCTTTCCTCTGGAAAAGGGTGGCTTGCCCACTTCAGGTTGGTGGACAGTTCCTGCCTCAAGTGGAGGAGTTTAAGTATCTTGGGGTCTTGTTCACGAGTGAGGGAAGGATGGAACGGGAGATTGACAGACGGATCGGTGCAGCTTCTGCAGTAATGCGGTCGATGTACCGGTCTGTCGTGGTGAAGAAAGAGCTGAGCCGCAAGGCGAAGCTCTCGATTTACCGGTCAATCTACGTTCCTACTCTCACCTATGGTCATGAGCTTTGGGTCATGACCGAAAGGACAAGATCCCGGATACAGGCGGCCGAAATGTGCTGTCTCCGCAGGGTGGCTGGGCGTTCCCTTAGAGATAGGGTGAGAAGCTCAGTCACCCGGGAGGAGCTCAGAGTAGAGCCGCTGCTCCTCCACATCGAGAGGGGTCAGCTGAGGTGGCTCGGGCATCTGTTCCGGATGCCTCCTGGACGCCTTCCCGGGAAGGTGTTCCGGGCACATCCCACTGGGAGGAGACCCCGGGGGAGACCTAGGACACGCTGGAGAGACTATGTCTCCCGGCTGGCCTGGGAACACCTCGGTGTCCCCCCAGAAGAGCTGGAGGAAGTGTCTAGGGAGAGGGAAGTCTGGGGTTCTCTGCTTAGACTGCTGCCCCTGCGACCCGGCCCCGGATAAGCGGTAGAAGATGGATGGATGGATGCTTTCCTCTTGATAACAAAGTAAACATACAACAAAAATGACAACGGTGGTTAAGAAAGCATCTGATCATAGCTATGTGGATATTTATTGCACCAACGGTTTAATTTAGCTCTACAGTCAAGTCACATTATGTGTATGTATACAACTGATTGCCTTAAAGCAAGCAACTTTACAGTATGAAGTATGGAAAAACTGTGTCATTGTCTCTCTTTCAATTACAAGTACAACTTTTTACCGTAAAGCAGCTCTCCAGTGTATTCATATTTTCACTCATGGACATCTGACTGGACAGACTGAAAAGAAGAAATGAACCAGAGAAGATTTCCGCGTCAAAGGCGGAGCCCAAGAGCACACCTTTTTCCAGAAAGCTAGATTGGGCAAGTTTTTTTTTTTTTAGTTTTTTTTTTTTTTTTTGTGTGACCGCTTCATTAAAGAATTAGTTCCATTCCAGAATAAAAATTGTCTGATGGTTTACTCACCTCCATGTCATCCAAGATGTTCATAATTTTCTTTTTTCAGTCAAAAAGAAATTAAGGTTTTTTGAAGAAAACATTCCAGGATTTTTCTCCATATAGTGGACTTCAATGGTGGCCAATGGGTTGTTGGTCCAAATTGCAGTTTCATTGCAACTTCAAAGGGCTCTACACAATCCAAGCTGAGGAATAAGGATCTTATCTCCCGAAACAATCGGTCATTTTCTAAAAATATATGAAAATGAAAATTTATATTGTATCACCATGGGACCAGCACCAGTTGCACCTTCCTAAGGACAGCCCTGGGTGCAATAATGTAAAAAACAAACAAAACACAAAAAAAAAAACACCTTAAACCCTATTCTGGTACACCTTAAATATTAAATCAAGACTTCGTAAAAGGGCATAATAGGACCCGTTTAACTTTATAGATGCAGTTAGAGAAGTATGGTAAAGTTGATAATTAGATGTTAAAATAACCATGCTTTTAATATGCTCTCTAGAAAATTATTCCCACCTTCCCTCAATCCTGACAATTTTATTGTGAATTTGTAATTAGCCTGAAGAAGCATTTAATTTAATTAAGCATGTAATTCATTAAAACCAGACACAAGGCATATTTTAAAACCATAAAATGCTTCTAACTTCCAAATCAACTGTGGATCAAGGGCAGCTGTGTCTGAAATGACATGACGTTGAGTATGTAAATACACATTTGCGTGGAATGTGTAGTAAAGTTTGTTATCTCCGATCCCTTTTCATACCTCATACAAAGCAAGAATCCCTAGATGTTCCCAAATGACGGAATCGCGGAATCCAGTCATAAAAACGGAATTTACAGTTTAACGTGGAATGTCACGGAATTTGTCAAATTTTGAATGAATTAATCAAAAATAGGTCATTGCACTCACATCAAATCACGATATGGACTAATATCTGTAAATATTAAGCCGGAATAGTCTATTTAAATATGAATCCTGCATGTTCTGCGTGTCTGTGTTAATGAATGGAGCAGAAGCGCGTCTTCCTTTATTAACACACACTGAAGCGTGTATGACGCTCGCGGTAATTTCAGCCTCTGCTGTCACACTAAATAAGGACTTGAACACATGAACAACATCTCCAGAACTGCTCTGACAGTCACTTCATGAGCATATGACCGTTTGATATGAGTAAAACTAGCGTCACATCACATACACAGAACTGTAAAGGTAGGTCAACCCGTCAAAATAAAAGTCCAGTTAAAGACTTGTTCAGCAGAATGTACATAGCCTACTACTAAAAAAAATCTAACTTTTTTTTTTTAAGGTTTAATCAAACAACATTTCTTCCATGTTCTATTTTTTATAGTAAATCCCCTTTGTTTACCAAAAAGTTAAGTTAATTTTCAATAATTAAAAGATAAATTAAATTAATGTTTTATGTGTTTAATGTTTAATGTGCATCTCAGAAAATGCTTTATTTAAAACCCCAACTGAATGGCACTTAAATGCACTTAATTCATATGTACACTTTATTGTCATTGTTCACAGTACAAGTACAGACAGAGAAACAATGGGCAATAATAAAATGTTTATTTTTGATGTATGCATTGCATTCTATGCCTTTAAAAAATAAAAATATTTTTTTTCTAAAAAAGGAAACTTAGTTGTTCATTTTAAGAGACCCAGGAGTCTTATTTTCTCTTGCATAATTAATATTGCACTTTAATTAAGCAAAAACACATTTTAACCGATTACTCGATTAATCGATGGAATTTTTGGTTGAATACTCGATTACTAAAATATTCGATAGCTACAGCCCTAATATGACCGTTTGATTTGAGTAAAACTAGCGTCATATCACATCATAGACTGTAGTATCACATACACAGAACTGTAAAGGTAAACCCGTCAAAAAAGTATTTGCCAGAAATCTATTACTATTGTTCAGCAGAATGTACATAGCCTACTACTATTATTAAAATGAAACGAACATAATTTGAGGAATAATCACACATTTCTTCCCTGTTTTATTTTTTAATAGTAAATCCCCTTTGTTTACCAAAAAATAAAGTTAGCTTAATTTTCAATAATTAAAAGATAAATTAAATGAATGTTTTATGCCTTCATTTGATAACCAGAAAAATGTAAATACACAGAATTTCATAAGGGAAAAAACATTTTATAAGGCTATTTTTTAACAAATTAAGTTGTTTTTATGCATTTAAATAATTACACATGCTAAAACACAGAATTATGTAACAATAAAACATATGGTGAAAAAAAATAAATAAAAAAAAATAATAGGGCCCTAAACATGTTATATTTAGCATATTTGTTTTTGCAGTAGTTTTGGGGGGTTATTTTTCCTGTAAAGATATCAAGATATATATTGTATATTAAGATATAGCAAAATATATCGAGATATATATATTTTTGCTCCATATCACCCAGCCCTATGCTGTAGTCTGCTTGGCAAATAGAAAAATAGAAACACCTGTAAATAAAAACACCTGTAATGATGTCCACTGCTGAGGGAAATATTTTCCAGCCTTACATGTTTGAGCCTGACTCAGACCCCGAATGGGCAATGACCGGCAACAATCAACCACCTCATCAAATGCGCTTACAACAGGAAAAATCGAATGCAGTAATCTACAGTATGTAACTATTGCTTTCCTACTGAAAACACATCAGCATCACGTTAGTATTGCATAACCATTTACAAGCTATGATTTCAGATTATGCTGGCTCCATAATGTAACATAAAATGTGTGAGAAGTTTACTTACGAGTTGCGGGCGTGACATAACAGCATGTACATGAAATTTCACTTACCACATAAATAGAGTAAGGAGAGATGACTGAGGACGATGGCGTATTGCAGATCCTGAGCACCACTGACAAACATCTATTGTTGTAAAATTTGTGGTAGTTACTGCCACTCCATAGTATAAACAAAGTCTGTGCGATCGCAAATCTGGAAAGTGAAAGTAAAATCGTGTATTCAAAAGTGGTTTCAATGCCAGGCATAATAGTTGCTCCCTGCCTGATGCCCACAATTTAAACAGTATAATTCCCAATGATATAACTGGGAGAGAAAATATTGAGAGGATCACGATGCCGGCTCAACGTCGTGAAGTC